>NC_039365.1:72212147-72520494 GCF_003573695.1 Papaver somniferum
ACCTTTTAGTCGATGAAGTTCCACCAGTTCCTTGAGTAGTTATTCGTCTTATATGATGATTGTCATGGAGTTCTTGAGCTCAACTACACTTTCTATCCTAGTCCAAGACCTTAGTTATAGTAGACTAGAAATCAAGACTTATAGTTTAGATCACTAATATTGATAAACATGCTTGAGATAGCAATGCATGCGAGTTCGACCGAGCAATGCTCTAACAATTACATTTTATTGTCTTAAGATAGTAGTCCGGCTTTACCTCGGTTGATTATTACCCAATAGTACGGCTTTACCCCAGTTAATTATCATATATACTATATTATTTGGGAAAGTCACTCATGTGCATATTATATCTGATTGTGCAGTCTTAGTAGTATGATTGGGTTACTTTGATCTTGAATTAGGAAGAAATTCTAGGTTCATGACTGGATATGGTTATTATTCGGTGACTTCGGTCTATGAATAATGATTGGGCCTTTTGTGAACCTGTTATGCGGGGTCAGATCATAGTAATCAAAACATTATTATATTCTAGACTTAGATGGTGGCATTGGGTTTTATGAGGTGTACGCATTTCACAATAATATCTTAGGGTATCTGGATTCATGCTATCATTTGAGACTGGAGTTATTCCTAGCATATTCTCCTCCATTGAGTGAGACGAGGTTGGTATAACATATGTTTAGGTTGTTTAATTCTTTTCTCGTAGATCCATTCGGAGGTGGATCTTTCACGGATATTACCACTATGGACGTAATATATGGGGATATGAATTGAAGCAATCTTCTGCTCTATGTTGCGTGTAAAAGATGTTTATCGTTTTTCTTTAGTAGATTTGTGATGCATGTTAGCGATTACTTGAATGTTATAATGATAACCACTGATCCTCCATTTGGGATGATGTGCTCACTTTTTCGCACTTCAATTTTCAGAAAACAGAAGAAATAAAGAGCTCGAAGATATTCGTTTCGTAGCTTAGAGATTTATCGAATCTAGTGATGTGGTGTATCTTTTACTACATGTATTCTTTCTTTCTGTAAACAACAAATTAATATGATCTTAGAAATCAAAAGACTTTCATTTATATAATATCAGAGAGTTTGGGTTTTGTTCTGGGATTAGTTTATGTAATCGAGATTCATAAGATCTTTAATCTAGATTTGATGTTTCAATTAGGTTGTAATCCTATCAGCTAAGCAGGTTTAAGAGTTTTGGGCATCAAAATACCCCTTCCTTACAATTGAATTTCTATCTTTGTATAATCAACAAAACCCTAATTTCTTGATTTAGGGAAGAACAGGGGAAAACCTAATTTCTGTGAAATCAAAATTAAACCTCCTACAAATCACTACCTCAAAAATTACCGAAGACCCAACTCTATTCTAACAACTCAAAGCAATTTCATAAAGAAACAACAACAGATAAAGAACCCTAATTAAACTCTCCGTTTACCTTTTATTTTGATTCTTAAACATAACATCTTCATCTCGTCAACACAATATCAACCCTTTCATTCTTCGTCTATCATCAACTCAAAATCATCATCAGAATAATTCCTTATGAACCCAGTTCTTGATTCACTTTCTCGATTGAGTCTGTAATTGATTTTCTTCATGGGTTACCACCACACCATCTCCTCCATCATCTAAACATCACCATCAATCGATCCTTTCAATTGAACCCCGCAGAAAAACAACAGGACAAGAAGACTAGAGAAAGAGAGCAGGAGGAGAAGAATGAAGAAGAAAGAAGAAGAAGATAACAGAATAATGAATTCTCTTCGATCTGGTTTTGGATAAAACCAAAGAGATTTACTGAGGCACCAGAACATTGGATAAGGGCAGCCCAGCGGTCTAATGGTAAGAAGACTATTTTTCCCTTCTCACTAATCCGATGATTTCTTCTTCGTCCGGTATTCGAATGACACGTTCGAGTAGTCCATTGTGCATAGCTTTTCGAGATATATATAGTGATACTAGTTTCGTATCTTGATCGTTGTTAGATTAGTTTCTAATAATTGAAATTTACATTTAACTAATCGAGTTATTAGCGGCTTAGTCGTCTTTGGACCGGTTAAATAACGTTGACGAGCTTGCGTATCCTTACACTAACCCAGGATGATCGGGATATAGAACTTAGGCGAGACCTTATACACTCCCATTGGATCGAAACACCAATGATCAGATACCTCGATCGGGACAAGGCATTCAGCCCGATGACCCTCCTTGTCGAGTGTGTTCGAAAAATATGGAACTTATACTAACACATGAATAATATTATGAAATGCAGGAAAACGAGGTGTTAAGGGTTATGAACGACCATGCATCAAACAAACATCGTAAAATATTGTCAAAAGTAACAAATCCCAGCAAGGAGGAATCGATTGGTGACGCAGCACCTCATAAAAAGAAGTAGTCTAAAAGTTAAAGGTGTTCAAACAAAATGGAAATTACAGCCCGAGAAGAAAGGCAAAATAGTGGCACATCATTACAAAAGACAAAAATTATTCATTGGGTTGAATCGATCCTGATCCCGACTTCTTAGCAGCAACTTTGGCTTTCCTCATCTCGACAAATTCTTTTACACCTTCCTTGATCTTCACAGAGAGCTCAGTCTCATACTTCTCTTGGGCCTCGGTTAGTTGGAGGGTTAACTCACTAGTAGAAGCAGCAGTGTCGGCAATTTTCGTATTCAAGAGTGTCTCATTCTGCTTCAACTGGGTGACCTGCTCCACCAACGTTTTGACCTTTCCTTGCTCGGTTGTATAAACAAGAGGGGCGACACGGTTAGAACCCTAACAAATGATGTAATAAAGCGAGGAGAAACATCAAAACTACATGAAACACGCACAAAGACCTCAAAGTGCGGGCAAATCTAATTTTAAAGTTTCTTCGGACTTAGAAAGATTGGTCTCAAGCTCAGACATCCTTAATACTAAATCGTTATAGTGTTGTTCATTGAATTCATTAAAGGGGCAATATTTCTTATGTTCACCCCATGAAGCTTTCTGACGATCGTGAGCTGTTTGAAGACCCGATAACTGGAGCTGAGTCCATTTCAGGTATCGAGTTACCTGATCAAACCCGTGAAGTTTTTCCTCTAACTTTTGGAAAGACTCTTCGGCTTCATGTTTCAACCGAGAAAGACGCTTGCAATAGGAGTGGAGGTCTCTATTTTGAAGTCTCAAGAAATTACATTGACCTTCTAAAATATCAACCAACACACCTCTATCGGCAGCAACCCTTTTAAACCGAGCTAGCTCGGAACGAAGATCATCTATTTCCTCGGGCACATACTCAAACCTTTGATAACGAGTTAGTTCGGCTCGGAGATCTTCAATCTCGACTGAAAAAACGGGGGTGCAACAACCACACCCAATATTTCGCTTAGAAATCTGTATGGACAAACTCCAATATACTTTCTATAGAATCAATTAGACATTCAGACTCAATCTAGATAAAAGTATATCAAAGATTTAATATCTCAATCTCTCAATTTGATCTATACTCAAGCAAATAGAAATCTGCGAGTGTTTATCAAATACAAGAGAGATAACTTGGATGGTACCAAAAACCAATATCCAAGTGTCAATCAATTTAAATCAACAACCAAAGGTTGGATATTCTAATTGATTGAACCTAACGCACAACCTGTGATATTTCAATTATAAAGATAAACAATATAATGCAGAAGTATAAATAACAAAGACACCAAAATTTTGTTAACGAGGAAACCGCAAATGCAGAAAAACCCCGGGACCTAGTCCAGATTGACGCACACATTGTATTAAGCCGCTACAGACACTAGCCTACTACAAACTAACTTCGTTCTAGACTGCAGTTGAACCCCAATCAATCTCACACTGATCCAAGGTACAGTTGCGCTCTTTACATCTTTGATCCCAGTAGGATACTACGCACTTGATTCCCTTAGCTGATATCACCCACAACTAAGAGTTGCTACGACCCAAAGTCGAAGACTTTATTAAACAAATCTGTAACACACAGAAAAGTCTACGATAATAGATAAATCTGTCTCCCACAGATATACCTATGAGTTTTGTTCTGACTTTTGATAAATCAAGGTGAACAGGAACCAATTGATAACCCGGACTTATATTCCCGAAGAACAGCCTAGTATTATCAATCACCTCACAATAATCTTAATCAACGCGGCGAAAGAAGATATTGTGGAATCACAAACGATGAGATGAAGATGTTTGTGACTACTTTTATATCTTGCCTATCTGAGATATCAATCAGAAGCTAATCTTTGCGATTGTACTCATACGATAGAAACAGCAAGATCAGATCACACAACTACGAGAAAGTAGTACCGGTCTGGCTTCACAATCCCAATGAAGGCTTTAAGTCGTTAATCTGGTTTTAGAGAAGAAACCAAAGGTTAAAGGATAATTGACTATAGATTACACAACTAGTATCACACGTAAGGTGTGGGGATTAGGTTTCCCAGTTGCTAGAGTTCTCCCTTATATATTCTTTCAAATCAAGGTTTGCAATCAATGTTAGCTTGGTAACAAAGCATTCAATATTGACCGTTAGATGAAAACCTGATTACATTCAAGCTAATATCTTTCAACCGTTAGATCGAAAACCTAGCTTGTCACACACAAGTGAATTGCACGTTTCTAGGTTTGTGTAACCGTACCCAAACATGTACATTTGTTGGTTCAACAATAGTTAACCAAATGATTAGCCATATGAGCACTTTCATATCAACCATATTCTTCTTCACCATAACTAGTTCAAGTGACTCAAATGAACTAGTTAGAGAGTTGTTCAATTGCAAGGAAATCTTATGTAACTACACAAGACACAATCGAAGCAAAAACGATTTGATTCACTCGAATCGGTTCATGAACTTTATAGCCACGGTTTGCAATTAGCATTCCTTAGTTTATATAAACATGAGTTCACAAACAATCGTCTTTAGATATAACCTAACTCAAGTTCGCGGACTGGGTTCGCGGACTTAAGTTCCTTGAAGGAGTTCTCAAACTCCAGCAGATTTTCTCGGGTCGAGAACTTCCGCCAGTTCGCGGACTGGGTTCCTGGACTTAGTTCACGGCTCTTGTTCCGATTCTCTTGATCAACAAAGTTCGCAAACTTCGGTTCAAGGAATAAGGACTTATACATATATGTGTTTCCACAATAATGCTTATATCCATCATTGGTTATATAATCTAAACTCTCATTTCAATCATTGAAACATTCTTAGAGGACGTTATATAGTTGTTATTCAAAAACCATTTTTCTTCAAAGCAATTTTCAAAGTGATTGAAACCTAACATGACTTTCTTCACTAGGTAAAGATGAACTTGGCCAAAGCGAAAGCTTACCAACACATATTTAGAGAAATAGATAGGCGAGTTAAACTCGACTCGAAATAGCAAATGTGTATAATCAAAGTCTATATTGCAAAAAGACTTTTGTCTCAAGATAGGAGATAGAGTAGATAGACTTTTTAGTGATATATAAGTTCAAGTTTCCACATACCTTTTTGTCGATCAAGTTCCACCAGTTCCTTGAGTAGTTCTTCGTCTTGTATGATGATCCGCCATGGAGTTCTTGAGCTCAACTACACTTTCTATCCTAGTCCGATACTTAGCTATAGTAGACTGGAAATCAAGACTTATAGTTTTGATCACTAACATTGACAAACATTCTTGAGATAGAAACGCATGCGAGTTGGACCGAGCAATGCTCTAACAGTCTCCCCCTTTGTCAATTTTAGTGACAAAACTATCAATACATATGGAATACAAAAAAGATAAAGAAACTTATGTAGTTCCTATCCACATGTCTAATCTTCAACATTACTCGAAATTTTCTTCACTTCCAAGTACTCCAATGATCCCAAAGGTTGTACGTTTAGCATCATCGTTGTTGAAAATCCATAGCTATAACAATGAGAAAACATAATTCTTGATCATTGTTATACAATGTCATAGTATCATTACACAACATCAAAGTTCAATTGTATCACAACTTTGACAACAATACTATGGTGATATGTATCACTCCCCCTTAGTCAATACTCCATCTCACATGGAAACCACTCCCCCTTACAAAATGATCCGAAAACCATATGCATTTGTAGTGTGAACTACATATTAATTCTCCCCCTTTTTGTCAATAAAATTGGCGAAGGTATAAGAACGGGATCCTAATGAAATTTTCAAAAGAGATATTTCATGACCAAAAGAAAGCATATATCATCTTGTTTAGATGCAATCATAAAGCCGAAGCTAAATGCATTCATCAAGGTGTTTAAAGATACAAGATAACCCTTATAATATTCCATAGCCGCACTCCCCACAAAGATTTGGAAATTAAGCACAAGTTCAATTAAGAACTCTCCGCCATAAAATGTCATTCCCGAAAGAACAACAAGAGCGACCTTAATTTCGAAAGAAAAAGGATTTCTTTGAACATAACAAATCACATATGAATATGAATTTGAATCCAAAAATACTCAATTAAATTAACCAAAGAGAACCTATGATTAATTTAATCAAAAATGCTCAACATAAGTGAACTTATGGAGACTCAAAAATAATCAATTAGATTAATTACAAGAGAACCCATAATTAATCTAATCGGAATACACAACCAAATTAACCACAAAAAGTAAAAAATTTAATTGGTCATGCTCGACATAAAGTACCTCACGGAGAAACAACTAAGCTAATCATAAGAAAATAATCAACTCAGTCGATAGTGCTCAACATAAGAAACCTTACGGGACAACACAATATATACAAAAATTATAGACCGGAGGTCGACCAAATAATGTGGAATAAGCAAGGATTCATTATATTTTCCATCACTATTTGCATAACGACATTCAATAGACATAATCCTTGTAAACAAAAGACTTTAACCTATCTTCCTTCAATAATTAACATAATAGGCTTAACTTTTATATTTGTCAAAAGTCCAGTCATTATTTTATCAATACATGCATATCGACTTACGAAAGACTTTACTTTTGACAAGATATGGGACAATCATAGTTCACGGACGCAAACACACATATCCTATAACGAATTGCAATATATAAAACCATAAAGATTAATACTGCAAAAATCATCTTCCAAACAGTTTTAGAATTTAGACAAATAAACCTAAAAAAACATGAAGATGAAAAACATTGGACATAGCTATGTGTAAACACAATAATGACTATTCCAAACTCTAGTTATTATTCTAAATAAAATCACAAAAATAAGATTTACTAGGCAAACTAATAAAATCAAAGTTCATTTAGAACTTCATACATTTCAATGAATCCATCAAAGAAGGTATCACTGATTTCCTTTACTCTTTTGACCGTAGATACACCATGTTCGTGAGTTAGAACACCAACTTTATGATCAACAACTCGAGCAAGATGTCTAGCCTTGACACAGTCCATGATGAGCTTTTTTTGATTCTGTATCAGAATATTCTGATTAGCAAGGATTCTGGCCTGACCATCTAAGAGTTGGTTTATTTGTAGTTGAAGATTTGCAAACTCGACCTGTGAATCGTTCTGAAAACGAATTAAATCTTTGACAGAATCATCAATCCAGGAGTTGTGATCCTTTCTTTCAAGCATCTTCTTTAGAACCATCTCCTGAATAAACTCACGTCCTTGAGCGTCTTCCTCCATACCAAGGTGCACAATCTCTTGAGATTTTGCAGAGTTCTCCATATAATTTTTTGTTAGGGATGGAAAAAACACAATATAGAGTAATATATGTGTATGTAAACAGGAGAAGGAAACTCTTGTTTTTTGGAAACCCTATGCACTCACAAGATGAGGATGCGAACGTTTGTTGACCGTCAGCACACAAAAATGAAAAACTTAAACAGAAAATATACAACATACTTGAGTAATTCTCAATTATTATCCTTGCACCTCTCAAGTTATGAACAAGGAAAAGAATACCCGGAGTCAGGTGGTAGAGTGGAGATTAATCCCAGTATGATCATCGAGAAAGGAGTTGTATATATCATCTGACAGTTTGATCTTCATGTTCTTCGCCTTTCTTCGGCTGACTTTCATCCCAGAAGAGTAAAGCACAACTTGTTCAGCATAGCCTTCAGAAGACTTTCTCTGAGGACTAAATCTAGGACATCTTGCAACTGGTTCAAGAGGATCAGGATGAAGAGGGATCCATTTTCTAGACTTATATTTACCAGAATTGTTCTTATAAACACAGGAAATGCTTTCATTAGCAACACAAGAATTTATACCACTAGAATGCACTTGTGTCCTGTGATGATTTCTAAGAAAGAGATCATTTTTATAAGTTTCCTGGTTTTCTGTGGGCATGCGATTCACTGCAGTAGTGGACCGACTATTTATTCCATTGATAGTGGACAGAAGAAAATTATGAAGTTTAGAAATGTGTTTCCTCCTGGCAAAACAATGGATAGTATAGTGATTCTTTTTCCCACAGAACGTACAGGTTTGTGGAGGAAAGCAATAACTGGCACCTGTTTTAACTTCATAGCCATGTGAGAAGATTGTAAGTTATGTAAACCTTTCTTGACACAATCTTCTTCTAGAGGATATCTCTTCATGTACTATAAGACATGAGAGTCAGTTTGTACAGAAGAATTTTTCCTTAAGACACAGTTTTCCTTTCCAAGGATCTGTATTGTTCATGGGCTAGAGTAAGAGATGCTTCTAGTTTCTCTTTTTCGACACGAAGTTTGTTAAGATCTGATGAATGCGTCTCGATCAAACGTTTTTATCTAATTGAGTCTTCCTTAACAATATCCTCAAGAACACTAATCTTTTCACGTTGTAGAGTAGTTTTTTGGAGAAGTTTTTCAATATTCTTGGAGAAGGACTCAATGATGTTATAGAGTTCATGCTCACGATCAATAGACTTTTCAAATTCATCAATAAGCTGATCATGATCTTGGAAATCAATAATCTCAGTAGAATTTTTTGAAATTATGGTGAGATCCATTTCAACTTTTGCCATAATTTTCAATGTCGCATCGGAGAGAGAGATGTCAACACAGGGGATAACCTTCTTACCTCGGGATTCAGAAGAAACAGCTACGGAGTAATCCTTTGAGGTATTCCCAACACATTTGGCATAGTTAAAAGCTTTAGAAGATATCTTGGTATGCGTGTATGTCAGAGATTTTGTCCCCAGACTCAGATTGACACAAACACAGACTTGTAAGGTATTTAAACGTTTTTGCCTGCTCTGATACCAATTGAAAAAGCGGGGGTACAACAACCACACCCAATATTTCGCTTAGCAATCTATATGGACAAACTCCAATATACTTTCTAGAGAATCAACTAGACAGTCAGACTCAATCTAGATAAAAGTATATCAAAGATTTGATATCTCAATCTCTCGATTTGATCTATACTCAAGCAAATAGAAATCTGCGAGCCTTTATCAAATACTAGAGAGATAACTTGGATGGTACCAAAGACCAATATCCAAGTGTCAATCAATTTAAATCAACAACCAAAGGTTGGATATTCTAATTGATTGAACCTAACGCACAACCTGTGATATTTCAATTACAAAGATAAACAATATAGTGCGGAAATAGAAATAACACGGACACCAGAATTTTGTTAACGAGGAAACCGAAAATGCAAAAAAAACTCGGGACCTAGTCCAGATTGACGCACACATTGTATTAAGCTGCTACAGACACTAGCCTACTACAAACTAACTTCGGTCTGGACTGTAGTTGAACCCCAATCAATCTCACACTGATCCAAGGTACAATTGCGCTCCTTACGTCTCTGATCCCAGTAGGATATTACACACTTGATTCCCTTAGATGATCCCACCCACAACTAAGAGTTTCTACGACCCAAAGTCAAAGACTTAAACAAATCTGTATCACACAGAAAAGTCTACGATAATAGATAAATCCGTCTCCTACAGATATACCTACGAATTTTGTTCTGTCTTTTGATAAATCAAGGTGAACAGGATCCAATTGATAACCCAGACTTATATTCTCAAGAACAACCTAGTATTATCAGTCACCTCACAATAATCTTAATCGACGTGGCGAAAGAAGATATTGTGGAATCTCAAACGATGAGACGAAGATGTTTGTGACTACTTTTATATCTTGCCTATCGAAGATATCAATCTCAAGCCAATCTTTGTGATTGTACTCGTACGATAAAAACAGCAAGATCAGATCACACAACTACGAGAAAGTAGTATCAGTCTGGCTTCACAATCCAATGAAGTATTTAAGTCATTTGTTAGAGCATTGCTCGATCGAACTCGCATGCGTTGCTATCTCAAGCATGTTTGTCAATGTTAGTGATCAAAACTATAAGTCTTGATTTCTAGTGTATTATAGCTAAGTCTCGGACTAGGATAAAAAGTGTAGTTGAGCTCAAGAACTCCATGGCGGATCATCAAACAAGACGAAGAACTACTCAAGGAACTGGTGGAACTTCATCGACAAAAAGGTATGTGGAGACTTGAACTTATCTATCACTCAAAAGTCTATCTATTTTATCTCCTAAATTAAGACAAAAGTCGTTTTGCTATATAGACTTTGATTATACACATTTGTTATATCGAGCCGAGTTTAACTCGCCTATCTATTTCTCGAAATATATGTTGGTAAGCTTTCGCTTTGTCCAAGTTCATCTTTACCTAGTGACGAAAGTCATGTATGTTTCAATCACTTTGAAAATTGCTTTGACGGAAAAAAATTGTGAATAACAACTATATAACGTCCTCTAAGAATGTTTCAATGATTGAAATGAGAGTTTAGATTATATAACCAATGATGGATATAAGAATTGTTGTGGAAACACATATATGTATAAGTCCTTATTCCTTGAACCGAAGTTTGCGAACTTTGTTGATCAAGAGAACCGGAACAAGAGCCGTGAACTAAGTACGCGAACTGGCGGAAGTTCTCGACCCGAGAAAATCTGCTGGAGTTTGAGAACTCTTACCAGGAACTTAAGTCCGCGAACCCATTCCGCGAACTTGAGTTAGGTTATATCTAAAGACGAATTTTTGTGAACTCGTGTTTATATAAACTAAGGAATGTTGATTGCAAACCGTGGCTATAAAGTTCATGAACCGATTTGAGTAAATCAAATCGTTTTTGCTTCAATTGTGTCTTGTGTAGTTACATAAGATTTCCTTGCAATTGAACAACTCTCTAACTAGTTCATCTGAGTCATTTGAACTAGTTATGATGAAGAAGAATATGGTTGATATGAAAGTGGTCATATGGCTAACCATTTGGTTAACTATTGTTGAACCAAAAAATGTACATGTTTGGGTACGGTTACACAAACCTAGAAACGTGCATTTCATTTGTGTGTGACAAGCTAGGTTTTCGATCTAACGGTTGAAAGATATTAGCTTGAATCTAATTAAGTTTTCATCTAACGGTGAATATTGAATACTTTGTTACCAAGCTAACATTGATTGCAAACCCTGATTTGAAAGACTATATAAGGGAGAACTCTATCAACTGGGAAACCTAATCCCCACACCTTGCATGTTATACTAGTTGTGTAAGCTAGAGTCGATTCTCCTTTAACCTTTGGTTTCTTCTCTAAAACCAGGTTAATGACTTAAAGACTTCATTGGGATTGGGAATCCAGACCGATACTACTTTCTCGTAGTTGAGTAATCTGATCTTGTTGTTTCTATCGTATGAGTACAATCGCAAAGATTGGCTTGAGATTGATATCTCCGATAGGCAAGATATAAAAGTAGTCACAAACATCTTCGTCTCATCGTTTTTGATTCCAAAATATCTTCTTTCGCCGCGTCAATTAAGATTATTGTGAGGTGATTGATAATACTAGGCTGTTCTTCATGAATATAAGTCTGGGTTATCAATTGGTTCATGTTCACCTTGATTTATCAAAAGACGGAACAAACCCCGTAGGTATATATGTGGGAGACGGATTTATCTATTATCGTAGACTTTTCTGTGTGATACAGATTTGTTTATTAAAGTCTTCGACTTTGGGTCAGAGCAACTCTTAGTTGTGGGTGAGATCAGCTAAGGGAATCAAGGGCGTAGTATCCTGCTGGGATCAGAGAGCAAGGAGCGCAACTGTACCTTGGATCAGTGTGAGATTGATTGTGGTTAACCCACAGTCAAGACCTAAGTTAGTTTGTAGTATGCTAGTGTCTGTAGATGCTTCATACAGTATGTGTTCAATCTGGACTAGGTCCTGGGGTTCTTCTGCATTTGCGGTTTCCGCGTTAACAAAATTCTGGTGTCTGTGATATTTTTATTTCCGCATTATATTGTTTATCTTTATAATTGAAATATCACAGGTTGTGCGTTAGAATCAATCAATTGGGAATCCGACCTTTGGTTGTTAATTGAAATTGATTGATCTTGAACATTGGTCTTTGGTACCGTTGCAGTTATCTCTCTAGTGTTTGATAAAGACTCGCAGATTTCTATTTGCTTGAGTATAGATCAAATCGAGAGATTGAGATATTTACTCCTTGATATACTTTTATCTAAATTGAGTCTGACTGTCTAGTTGATTCTCTATTGAAAGTATATTGGAGTTAGTCCATACAGATTGCTAAGTGAAATATTGGGTGTGGTTGTTGTACCCTTGATTTTTCAATTGGTATCAGAGCAAGAAAACACGTTAAAGACCTTATAAGTCTGTGTTTGTAGCGATCTGATTATGGACGAGTCTATTTCTAATAACGTACCAGTTAAGAAATTACCAGATGATTCTAAAAGCTTAGATTCACCTGAGAGAACTGTCACATCTAAGTCAATATCTAAACATTCTCTTGATGTAAAAATTGTTGATTGGGAAACTCTCCTAGAAGAACAGTTGGATGAACTTTCTGATGAAGTTGATTCAGATATTGATAGAGATGTTGATGAGGAAGTCTCAGAGTATGTTAAGTTTTTGGATTCGTGGAATATGAAGAAGATTACAACTTCTCATGTCTCACCTCTTCTGACTCCTCTCTTTCAAGAAAACAAGAAATTGAGAAGATGTTACGCATGTGTTTATTTTTCGAATCGTTCTAACGAATCGATCCTCAAGGATACTGAGGAAAACCTACGTATGAAGTCACTTGAATGTGATAATCTTTATCAAAAGTACTTCTTGTTGGAAGAGAAACTTGCAGAATGTGAAGCAACGTTTAGCTCTCAACAAATTAGTTTTGATGATAGAGAAAGTGCTTGTCTCGCTCGAGAAAAACTCCTTGAGGCTGATTTAGCTGCTGCTCTTTATAAAATCAAGATGTTGGAAGATGACTTGAAAAAGTTCAATTCTAGTTCAAGAAAATTAACCACTATGCTAGGAGCAAGTAAAAATCATCGTGATACACGAGGATTGGGCTATAAGGAAATAGATGCTCCAAGTATTAGCAAAGAGGTAAAATTTGTCAAGGCTAGTGATTATTCTCAACAAAAGGTTTCCACTGATGGTAAAGTTGAAATACCTTCACCAGCAATTAAGGTTCGAAAGACCAAAGTATATCAACCTCCAAAGTCAGCACATACAGGTCGAGGTAAGAACATTCCTTATGTTTGCCACTATTGCGGAAATAAAGGTCACCTATAAAGGAGATGTCGTTTCCGTATAAGGAAGGAGAAACTTCATGATGTTCTTGTTTGGGCATCACAAGAAGTTGTGAAACCAAGATCATATGTTAAGGCTAATCCACTTAATGCTATAGGTTGTAACTGTACAACCTTTAGGCAAAGGAATCAGTGTTGTGATAAACCTAGTTTTTCATATAAACGTCATACGAATCCTTTTCACAATCGTAATGGTTATCAAAAGGATAACTTCGTAAAGACGAAGACAAGATCCGATGTTCCCAGTTGGAGAAAGACTAACTTGCAAAAGAATAGTAAATCCAATCCTCATTCGAGAAATCTTGAAGAGGGTAACGGGAAGAAGTTTCCGGTTGTTTCTAAACGCACTCATAAGTGGGTTCCAAAGAAATTCAATGACACTTTGAGTGTGAAAAGGAATGATCTCCCAGAAACCATGACTATGGAGAAGGCAGTATCCATGATGTTGGAACTTAAAGAGTTCTTTGGAAATATGGATTTGGATTTAAAAGGTTCTAAAAGTGATCTCTTTCATGATAATCCAAAAGTCACTTGTGACGAGCAAGAAATTGTTCACCTCAACACAACTTGAGTGTGTTTTAAGTGCATCCTCACCAAGGAATGCCCTGTTATGTATACGGTGAGGGAAGAACGAAAATTGGGGCGCACAGATTATGTTTGGTAAGGCTATAGAATTCAATTGGATTCATCTAAAAAGGTATGTCTATAAACTTGAGCAATATTTGTGTTTTTATTTGCTTAGAGAACTTATGATGATTCACGTACCTTTGTTGTCGTTCTTTTGTATCTAACTTGATATGTGTTTAAGGTTCTTAAATGTTTAAGTTTGAAAATAATAGTTCAGGATGTTTGGACTACATGGTACACATACCAGGTATGCATAACATCATTTAAAATCAAAATCCATGGGTTTAGGTACGCAAACCCGTATGCATACTTGACGTCGATATTCGGTAAATTTGTTTTGGCCGAAACTTCTTCGTCCGAACTAAGAATGACCTCATTCTTTTTACATTCTCTTCCTCTTTGAATTATCTTCAAAATGGTGATGATAAATCCTAAATGTGAATGAGTTGATGTTGGTCTTTGTCCCGTATCTTGTTTTTTAGTGTTTTGCTCTGTTTCGTCGCATTTGTTCTACTGGACTTGGGCACTTGGATTCTTTGAGTAATTCTCTTCTAAGATCATTTGTAGCTTTTACAAGAATGATGTTGGTGAATCACAAAGAAGGAAATTCAAGAATTGGCAGTAGTACGCATTGCTATGGGATTCTTGAATGTTCACAATCATCTTATGTGAACTATGATGCATGTATTTAATGACTTTGTATGTTCTTCTCTGTTAAGAAAATCTTTTTATACGCTTTTGGTAACCACTCTTGGTGTAAATCCGTGCTACCTTCTAAGAACAAAGATTGATTTTTTTAGTATTAATCTTTATGGTTTTATATATTGCAATTCGTTATGGGTTATGTGTGTTTGCGTCTGTGAACTATGATTGTCCCATATCTTGTCAAAAGTAAAGTCTTTCGCAAGTCAATATTTTTGATAAAAGAATGAATGGACTTTTGACAAATACAAAAGTTAAGCCTATTATGTCAATTATTGATGGAAGATAGGTTCAAATCTTTTGTTTACAAGGATTATGTCTATTGAATGTCGTTATGCGAATAATGATGGAAAATAAAATGAATCCTTGTGAATTCTGCAATATTGATCTTCTTTGATCCATGTTTTATGTATTACTATGAGGCTCCATAAGTTATCTTATGTTGAGCACTATTGACTGAGTTGATTATTTTATGATTAACTTAGTTGTTGCTCCATAGAGTCTCTTATGTCGAGCATGACCAATTAAATTGATTACTTTTTGTGATTAGTTTGGTTATGTATTCCGATTAGATTAATCATAGGTTCTCTTTTGGTTAATTTAATTGAGTATTTTTGGATTCAAATTCATACTCGTATGTGATTTGTTATGTCCAAAGAAATCCTTCTTTTCTTTCGAAAATAAGGTCGCTCTTGTTGTTCTTTCAGAAATGACATTTTATGGGGGAGAGTTCTTAATTGAACTTGTGTTTAATTGCCAAATCTTTGTGGGGAGTGCGGTTGTGGAATATTATAGGGGTTATCTTGTATCTTTAAACTCCTTGATGAATGCATTTAGCTTCGGGTTTATGATTGCATCTAAACAAGATGATATATGCTTTCTTTTGGTCATAAAATATCGCTTTTGGAAATTTCATTAGGATCCCGTTCTTGTACCTTTGCCAATTTTATTGACAAAAAGGGGGAGAATTAATATGTAGTTCACACTACAAATACATATGGTTTTCGGATCATTATGTAAGGGGGAGTGGTTTTCATGTAAGATGGAGTATTGACTAAGGGGAAGTGATACATATCACCATAGTATTGTTGTCAAAGTTGTGATACAATTGAACTTTGATGCTGTGTAATGATACTATGACAATGTATAACAATGATCGAGAATTATGTTTTCTCATTGTTATAGATACGTATTTTCAACAACGATGATGCTGAACTTACAAGCTTTGGGATCATTGGAGTACTTGGAAGTGACAAAGATTTCGAGTAATGTTGAAGTTTAGACATGTGGAATAGGAGCTACATAAGTTTCTTTATCTTTTTTGTATTCCATATGTATTGATAGTTTTGTCACTAAAATTGACAAAGAGGGAGATTGTTAGAGCATTGCTCGATTGAACTCGCATGCGTTGCTATCTCAAGCATGTTTGTCAATGTTAGTGATCAAAACTATAAGTCTTGATTTCTAGTCTACTATAGCTAAGTCTCGGACTAGGATAGAAAGTGTAGTTGAGCTCAAGAAATCAATGGCGGATCATCATACAAGACGAAGAACAACTCAATGAACTGGTGGAACTTCATCGACAAAAAGGTATGTAGAGACTTAAACTTATCTATCACTCAAAATTATATCTACTCTATCTCCTATCTTGAGACAAAAGTCGTTTTGCTATATAGAATTTGATCATACACATTTTATATTTCTAGCCGAGTTTAACTCACCTATCTATTTCTCGAAATATATGTTGGTAAGCTTTCGCTTTGGACAAGTTCATCTTTACCTAGTGACGAAAGTCATGTATGTTTCAATCACTTTGAAAATTGCTTTGACGAAAAAAAAATTGTGAATAACAACTAGATAACGTCCTCTAAGAATGTTTCAATGATTAAAATGAGAGTTTAGATTATATAACCAATGATGGATATAAGCATTGTTGTGGAAACACATATATGTATAAGTCTTTATTCCTTGAACCGAAATTTACGAACTTTGTTGATCAAGAGAACCGGAACAAGAGCCGTGAACTAAGTCCGCGAACTCAGTCCGCAAACTGGCGAAAGTTCTCGACTCGAGAAAATCTGTTGGAGTTTGAGAACTCCTTCCGGGAACTTAAGTCTGCGAACCCAGTCCGCGAACTTGAGTTAGGTTATATCTAAAGACGATTGTTTGTGAACTCATGTTTATATAAACTAAGGAATGTTGATTGCAAACCGTGACTATAAAGTTCATGAACGGATTCGAGTAAATCAAATCGTTTTTGCTTCAATTGTGTCTTGTGTAGTTACATAAGATTTCCTTGCAATTGAATAACTCTCTAACTAGTTCATTTGAGTCATTTGAACTAGTTATGGTGAAGAAGAATATGGTTGATATGAAAGTGCTCATATGGCTAACCATTTGGTTAACTACTGTTGAACCAACAAATGTACATGTTTGGGTACGGTTACACAAACCTAGAAACGTGCATTTCATTTGTGTGTGACAAGCTAGGTTTTCGATCTAACGGTTGAAATATATTAGGTTGAATCTAATCAGGTTTTCATCTAACGGTGAATATTAAATGCTTTGCTACCAATCTAACATTGATTGCAAACCCTGATTTGAAAGACTATATAAGGGAGAACTCTAGCAACTGGGAAAACTAATCCCCACACCTTACGTATGATACTAGTTGTGTAAGCTAGAGTCGAATCTCCTTTAACCTTTGGTTTCTTTTCTAAAACCAGGTTAACGATGAAAAAGCGGGGGTACAACAACCACACCCAATATTTCGCTTAGCAATAACTCCAATATACTTTCAATATAGAATCAACTAGACAGTCAGACTCAATCTAGATAGACCAACAACAAAAGGAATTCAACAAAGTACCTTTAGCATCGATCAACTGCTTTTCGAGCTCCCGAGTACGTTATTGCTCACCTTGCAACTGAGCCCGAAGACGAGTCATCTCCTCCGTACGAATAGCGGCCTCGGGAAACTTTTGATTCTCGTCTGTAAATGCAATGGGTCAGGGGAATAATTATTGAAAATATTAACGTATCAGTCGGGGAAATATTACGTACCATCAAGTTAAGGGAATCCCTCATCGCAAGACCATATAGGGGCACGGCTTGCAACATCTCAGCAGTAGAAAGAGAGCTGAAACTTGAAGAGGCGAGGGCGTCGAGTGAATCACAAGCAGCACCCTAGAATGTAAAGACTGACCCACCAACCACACCTGGGTTTAAAAGAGAAGGAGGGTCACTTTGAAGAGTCTCAATCGGATCTGTGGGAAAAGAGCTTTGACCATAACCACCACCGGAAGAGACCTTGGCGCGACTTTGCTCCTCCTTTTCCCCATTGCCTGACTCCTCAACCTCAGTATTAGAACCAAAAATATCATCGAGATCGCGATCATCATACGAGATCACCAAAGTAACATCTGACTTTGGGAGAACAAATTTCTTACCCGAAGATACCTTAGCGGTTCGGGTCCGGGGAATATTTTTTCCAACGCCTCCGGTCGGGCCATCCTTTCCACTCTTACCACCTTTGTCAGCCTTATCACCTACAACGGTAGACGAAACATCAGAAGACTTCTTGTGCAACCTTTTCATGAATTGAGATAAGGGGATTCGATTGTCATGATCCTCTCCACCCTTCCCCGAAGAACTTTCAACACCCAATTCACCAGTCTTTGACTTCTACAAGCGCAACATCGTCAGACCCATTAAAGGCAACAAATAAGGGGAAAGTACATGTACTAAGAATAGAGCAATATATGTGTTACCTTCACTGGCTCTTCCTCAATCCTAGTGCCAGAACCTCTTTTCCGAGTATTTTGAGTCTTAGGATGAGTATTTTGAGTCTTAGGCTGCAAAAATAAAGTTTTTTGAAAATTGTTGTTACCCGAGGATGAAGACCTGAGGTAAGTAGACCAAATAAATACAGCCATACCTGATCGACGTTAACTCCCCAGAACTGGTAGGGCTCAGTAGGAAAATCGGGAGGAGGAAGCTTTCCACTTAAGATGGGACCACAGACAACAAGAGGGACCCAATCCCAAACAGAGTCGCTGGTGTGATGAGCATGTTCGTTGGTATTGTTGCCACCCTCAGGATCTTCATCCAACATCAACTTTTCAAAGATACCGGTCAGAACCTTATTATGATGAGGACTAGCAGAAATTCTGGCAAGATCACCAAGAGAGGAAGTCACGCTTCGGTAGTTACCCAGAAAACTAGCCGAGGTATACTTGCTTGCATGGGAAGGATCGTATGTAGACCAGGGAGTGACAGAGCACTCACCCCTTCCTCGCCTCTCCCATTCAGCCATAAGACGAAATGTGTTACCATTCTATTGGTCCAAGGCCCGAGAAGGTCGGAGCCGTGATGGAACCTCGTAAGGAAAATGTTCGGATCGTAAATAGAAAGACGTAACCCGAGTTCGAGATGGCCCTTGGTAATGATTGTAGCCTCAGAAGAATGAGCGAACTCTTCAACCTTATCCTTCTTCAGTTGGCATTTTTGACCCGATACTGATTCAAGATTATAATCATGAAGATCATACTCATCCTTCAACTGATTCAGGAACTAAGCATCAGTAAGATTAGCATATTTGTAAGTCTTCTTCTCAACCCTACGCGAAGATACAAAGGAATCATTAAACAAAATCATATCGAGTGTGTGATGATCATGGAGAGAAGGATCATCAACATTAAACTTGGAATAAACAGGAAAAGAATCATCATCAGAAAACACATAACTTACGCACCTTTTCTCTGTCATTGATTGAGAAGACGAAGTCACAGAAGAAAGCTACTCGAGAAAATGAAGATAACGATGATGATGAACACAGTGAGAAGCAGGGATGATGTTTGTGCAAAGATTTCAAGGGGAGATAAAAGATGGTAAAAGAACAAAGGGTTGGGAAAAAGATGAAAGCGGCTGAGAATGAGGAAGATGAGGAGAAGAAATAAAAGGGTTGCAGAGAATGTTAGAGCAGAGAGAATGAAAGTAATGAATTAAAAACCTCAGGGGTTTTGGATCTGCATTTATATCCCAGGAGATGGTGACCGGCTGAGGAGGTGGAAGGTAGTAAATACAAAATCGTAGGAGACATGGTATCTGAATAAGCGGCATGACAGCGGTTGTGGGAGGCGAAGCAGTTTTCTTCCCATCGTGTCAAACACACGAGTGGAAAGAAGGGGCATAAATGTAGTAGCAAATAATTGGTAAGCATAGGTGGCATGATCTGGAGCGATGACATACCAAAGATAATACAAGATGAAGCACCAAATCACCTTTTATACACTAGGCACGGTAAAAGAGAAATCTACCAAATGAATGTAAGGCAAGCACGTGCAAAGCATGGAGTCGGATCTGACAGGTGACGTACATCGGGAGTCAAAGAAATAACTGCACTGACTAGGCACAAGGGATGAGCAGAAGAGTCAAGTCATGGTGGACCTGGGAACATAAGATAAGATACTCGGATCGGGTATAACAAAGATATCAGATCAAGGAAGATCGGGTATGAACAAACCAAGCAATACATATCGAGAGATCCATCTCTCGGAAGACCCCAGGACTAATCATCAAACATCGGGGGAAGACTCGGGTGAACCTCTGACAGGATCATCAAAATATATGGGACGTGACTAACACTGAATCCTTGTTATATGAACACTTCAGCCTATAAATAATGAGAGAAGGGAAAGTAATCTATAAGTGAGTGAGAGGAGAGATAAAGTATTGTTGAGAGATTTCTTCCTTGTAAACTTGAGTGAAGTAATAAGATCATTATTTCACGCCGTGGATGTAGGTAATCATGCTGAACCACGTATATCTTGTGTTCATATGAGTCTCTTACTGACTTACTTACTTACATTGTTATCTTTTCATAGTGACCGTTGGATGTAGTTGTATGATTTTCTACGCCTACATCGTATTAAGATACATCGTTCAGCTCGTGAACAATGGCGGCTACGGGGAATTATTGGAAATTCAATCTACGTCAGGATGACACGAACTGAGTCACCTTATCTCCATAATTTTTAATGGTCGGTTTAAGGTGTTGAGGCTTGTTACTAGATCTTATTCATAGGCTTCATTTTAAAGCTAAATATCCAATGAGGCTACATGCTGGGGCACGAAAGCTATACGATGGAAAAAATCAAATGCAAAAGCGATTGTAAGAGGCATAAATAACTGTCTTGGATTATGATTACGATCAAGAGTGGTGGACAGCAGAAGCTATGAATCAATGGAGCAACGATCGGCTCACAAACCAATTGAAGGAGGCAACGAGATTACAGAGTTTTCCTAGTTTATGAATCATACTAAAGGTTGCAGCAGTGAACCATGCCACATCAACATCGCTAGCAGCAAACAGAGAATGTATCTAAATGTTTGGACTTGCCAGGTCGGAAAAGGAATGTACGGACTTCATAGTCAGCAGCAAAACCGAAACTTATCGCTGGAAAAACGAGCTAAGTATCGCTCATCTCTAGTGCTGCAAGTCGCCTCGATAAAATTATGCATGTCATCCCCACCTTTTAGTTCATTATCGGCAATCATGCAATCTATACTGGCCATTCTTTTGAATAGAATTTTTAACAGAGATATGCTTTCAGTAGCCCATCTGATAGATTTTTAGGACACGATATCGTTTGTACAACTTGCTATAGAACATAACCGTAACAAACTCACTGACTAGATCATAGCTTAAATTTTCTTGTGCACAGTATGAACACACATCTTCGGGAGAAAATAATGACATGGAAACTAAAGAAAAAAGCTAGTCTGGGGCATGATTATTGTCTCGAGACTCTGCAAATGAATAAAGGCAAGTACGCGTACTAGGATGAAGCAGATTGTATTCCTTTGTGCATTCCCTTCAACAACAATTGAACAGTCCCAAGATTGATGCAAAAAAAAAACGCTTTAGAGGGGCGGTACGAGAACACCCTCTGAGAAAGCGGAGGTCTAACAACCAAATCCAATATTTCGCTTAGCAATCTGTATGGACTAAACGTTAATAATATTCCAAAAGTAAAAACTCAATCAAAGAATAATACTAAAGAGTTTATCTCTTTTTCTCAAATCAATCAGCAAATCAAACAGATAGAGATCTATGAGTCTAAGTGAGAAATATTTGGACGGTACCAAATGAAAATGCGGGGGTCTAACAACCTCACCCAATATTTCGATTAGCAATCTGTATGGACTAACTCCAATATACTTTCTAGAGAATTAACTAGACAGTCAGACTCAATCTAGAGTAAATCATATCAAAGAGTACAATATCTCGATCTCTCGATTTGATCTATACTCAAGCAAATATAAATCTGCAAGTCTTTATCAAATACTAGAGAGATAACTTGGATGGTACCAAAGACCAATATCCAAGTGTCAATCAATTTAAATCAACAACCAAAGGTCGGATATTCTAATTGATTGATCTTAATGCACAACCTGTGATATTTCAATTATATAACAAAATATAATGCGGAATATAAATAACACAGACACCAGAAGTTTTGTTAACGAGGAAACCGCAAATGCAGAAAAACCCCGGGACCTAGTCCAGATTGAACACCATACTGTATTAAGCCGCTACAGACACTAGCCTACTACAAACTAACTTCGGTCTGGACTGTAGTTGAAACCTAATCAATATCACACTGAGTCATGGTACAGTTGAGCTCCTTACGTCTCTGATCCCAGCAGGATGCTATACACTTGATTCGCTTAGCTGATCTCACCCACAACCAAGAGTTGCTACGACCCAAAGTCGAAGACTTAAAAAAACAAATTTGTATCACACAGAAAAGTCTACGATGATAGATAAATTTGTCTCCCACAGATAAACCTAAGAGTTTTGTTCCGTCTTTTGATAAAATCAAGGTGAACAGAAACCAATTGATAACCCGGACTTATATTCCCGAAGAAAAGCCTAGAATTATCAATCACCTCAAAATAATCTAAATCGTATGGTAGTGAAACTAGATATTTGTAATTTCTTTTTATCTTGCCCATCGGAGATATAATCTCAAGTCAATTATTCAATTGAACTCATACGATAGAAAATGGAAAGATCAGATCGCTCAACTACAAGAGAAGTATTTTCGTCTGGCTTCACAATCCCAATGAAGTCTTTCAGTCATTCATCTACAGGGTCTCGAGAAGAACCTTAAGGTTAAAGGAGAACCGACTCTAGCAAAACCAACTAGTATCACACAAGAGGTGTGGGGATTAGTTTTTCCAGTTGCTAGATGTCTCCTTTATATAGTTTTCAAATCAGGGTTTAAAATCCAAGTTACCTTGGTAACAAAGGATTCAATATTCACCGTTACATGAAAAACCTGATTTAACCAAGCTAATATCTTTCAACCGTTAGATCGAAACTTAGCTTGTCACACACAAATGAAATGTATTTCATTTAGGTTTGAGTAACCGTACCTAAACGTGTACACTTGGTTCACAAATATTTAACCAATGGTTAGCCATATGAATATTTACATATTAACCATATTCATCTTCTTCACATAGTTCAAATGACTCATAATTAAGAACTAGTTGAAGAGTTGTTCAATTGCTTAGGTCTTTATGAATAGACGCAATTGAAACAAAATCGGTTTGATTCACTTGAATCAATTCATGAATAATATAGCCACGGTTTGAAAAGATTGCATTCCTTATTGATTTATTGTTTTAAGTTCATGAACTTCCGATTTGAGAAATATAACCATCTTGGGTACGCGTACTGGTACGTGTACCATAGCCACCGTATTTGAGCTTCAAAACTCAGCAGAAATATTCGGCCGAAAAACTTATGTGGGTACGCGTACGGGTATGCGTACCTAAGGTGACTGGTTTAATAGTTTGCAAACTTACAAACTCAGCGGAAGTTTTCGAACCCAACCTGTCTCCTTCACCAATACCGTATGCACACATATGGTTTCCGGTACATGGATTTATACACTAATATGCGAACACACTATATATGCTTATATCCATAATTGGTTACATAATCTCAACTCTACATTTCAATCATTGAAACATTCTTCTATAATGTTATAACAGTCGTTATTCACAACTATCATCATCAAAGCTATTTTCGAGATTGAAACGTCATCATGAATTTCGTCACGGGTTAAGATGAAAAGTGTTTAAATCGAAAGCTTACCAACACATATTTCGAGAAACAGATAGGCGAGTAAACTCGGCTCGAAATAGAAAATGTGTATGTATGAAAACTATCATACTTATACGACTTTGTCTCAAAAGTAGGAGATAGAGTAGATAGACTTTTGAGTGATATATAAGTTAAAGTCTCCACATACCCTTTAGTCGGATGAAGTTCCACTGGTCCCTTGAGTAGTTCTTCGTCTTCATAAGATGATCGCCATGGAGTCTGGACCTCAACTACACTAAACTTTCCTAAACCGAGACTTAGCTATAAGTAGTCTAGAAATCAAGACATATAGTTTTGACAACTAAACTTGACAAACATGCTTGAGATGACAATGCATGCGAGTTCAACCGAGCAATGCTCTAACAATCTCCTCCTTTGTCAATTTTAGTGGCAAAACTATCAATATATATGGATCACAAAATAAATAAAACTTTGTAGCTTCTCGTCCACATGCTTGATCTCCTTGGTGCTTCAACATTACTCGAAAACTTTGTCTTTTCCAAGTACTTCCATGATTCTATAGATGTTCAATTCAGCATCATAGTTGTTGAAGATCTGTAGCCATAACAATGAGAAAACAAAAGCTCTCGATCATTGTTATACAGTGTCATAGTATTATTACACAGTATCAAAGTTCTTATATTACAACTTCGACAACAATACTATGGTGATATGTATCACTCCCCCTTAGTCAATACTTTCATCTCAAATATGAAAATCACTCCCCCTTACATAACGATCCGTAAAACACGTAAACCATATGTATTTGTAGTGTGAACTACATATTAATTCCCCCCCTTTTTGTCAATAAAATTGGCAAAGGTACGAAAACGGGATCCTAATGAAATCTCCACGGAGAAGCTTCAAGACCAAAGAAAAGTACATATCAACTTTGTTTAGATGCAATCAAATAGCCGAAGCTAAATGCATTCGTCGAGGAGTTTATAAAGATACAAGACAACTCATAAAATATTCCACGGCCGCACTTCCCACAAAGATATGGGAAATTAAGCGCAAGTTCAAAAGAACTCTCCCCTATTTGATATCATTCTCGAAAGAACAACAAGAGCGACTTTACTTTTACAAGAAAAGAAGGATTTCTTTGGACACCAAAAACCACAAAAGAAATGATTTTGTATCCAAAATTCTCAATTAAACTAATCACAAGAGAACCCATGATTAATTTAATCGGAATACACAACCAAATTAATCACAAACGAATCTATGATTAGTCTAGTCGTAAATGCTCACATAAAAAGACTTATGGAGCCGCACAGTATATACATAAAATATGGATCAGGGAAGATCAATAATATGGAATATACAAAGATCCATTCTATCTTCATCACTATTTGCATAACGACATATAATAGACATAATCTTTGTAAACAAAAGACTTTAACCTATCTTCCATCAAAGAATTGACATAATAGACTTAAATTTTGTTTGTCAAAAGTTCATCGATCTTGTATGAATACATGCATATCGACATATGAGAGAGATAAATTTTGACATCGTATGGGACAATAATAGTTCACGGACGCAAACATACATATACCATAACATATTGCAATATATAAAACCATAAAGATTAATACTGTAAAAATCAATCTTTGTCCTTAGAAGGTAGAATCAATCTTTTCCGCAAGGATTTACACCAAGATTGGTTACCAAAAGCGTATAAAAAGATTTTTTTAACAAAGAAGAACATACAAAGTCATTAAAGACCATGCATCATTGTTCACATAAGACGATTGTGAACATTCAAGAATCCCATAGCAATGCGTACTACTGTCCATTATTGAATTTCATTCTTTGTGATTCACCAACATCATTCTTGTAAAAGCTACAAATGAGCTTAGAATAGAATTACTCCAAGAATCCAAGTACCCAAGTCCAGTAGAACAAGTGCGACGAAACAGAGGAAAACACTCAAAAATCAAGATATGGGACAAAGACCAATCTCAACTCATTCACATTTAGGATTTCTCATCACCATTTTGAAGATAATTCAAAGAGGAATAGAATGCAAAAATAATGAGGTCATTCCAAGTTCGGACGAAGAAGTTACGACCAAAACAAATTTACTGAATATCGACGTCAAGTATGCATACGGGTTTGCAAACGAATTTACGTATCCTGGAGCAGTATGCAAACGGGTATGCGTACCTAAACCCCTGGATTTTGATTTTAAATGATGTTATGCATACCTGGTATGTGTACCATGTAGTCCAAACATCTCGAACTATTATTTTCAAACCTAAACATTTGAGAACCTTAAACACATATCAAGTTAGGTAGAAAAGAACGATAAGAAAGGTACATGAATCATTATAAGTTCTCTAAGAAAATAAAAGCACAAATCTTGCTCAAGTTTATAGACATACCTTTTTAGATGAATCCAATTGAATTCTATAGCCTTACCAAACATAATCAGTGCGCCCCAATTTTCGTGCTTCCCTTACCGTATACATAACAGGGCATTCCTTGGTGAGGATGCACTTAAAACACACTAAAGTTGTGTTGAGGTGAAAAATTTCTTGCTCACCACAAGTGACTTTTGGATTATCATGAAAGAGATCACTTTTAGAACCTTTCACATCCAAATCCATCTTTCCAAAGAACTCTTTAAGTTCCAACATCATGGATACTGCCTTCTCCATGGTCATGGAATTTTTAGGGAGATCATTCCTTTTCAAACTCAAAGTTTCATTGAATTTCTTTGGAACCCACTTATGAGTGCGTTTAGAAACAACCGGGAACTTCTTCCCGTTACTCTCTTCAAGATTTCTCGAAAAAGGATTGGATTTACTATTCTTTTGCAAGTTAGTCTTTCTCCAACTGGGAACATCGGATCTTGTCTTCGTCTTTACGAAGTTATCCTTTTGATAACCATTACGATTGTGAAAAGGATTCGTATGACGTTTATAGGAAAAAAAATTTTTATCACAACACTGATTCCTTTGCCTAAAGGTTGGACAGTTACAACCTATAGCATTAAGTGGATTAGCCTTAACATATGATCTTGGTTTCACAACTTCTTGTGATTCCCAAACAAGAACATCATGAAGTTTCTCCTTCCTTATACGGAAACGACATCTCCTTTCTAGGTGACCTTTATTTCTGCAATAGTGGCAAACATAAGGAATGTTCTTACCTCGACCTGTATGTGCTGACTTCGGAGGTTGATATACTTTGCTCTTTTGAACCTTAATTGCTGGTGAAGGTATTTCAACTTTTCCATCAGTGGAAACCTTTTGTTGAGAAGAATCACTAGCCTTGACAAATTTTACCTCTTTGATAATACTTGGAGTATCTATTTCCTTATAGCCCAATCCTCGTGTATCACGATGATTTTTACTTGCTCCTAGCATAGTGGTTAATTTGCTTGAACTAGAATTGAACTTTTTCAAGTCATCTTCCAGCATCTTGATTTTATCAAGAGCAGCAGCTAAATCAGCCTCAAGGAGTTTTTTTCTAGCGAGACAAGCACTTTCTCTGTCATCAAAACTAATTTGTTGAGAGTTAAACCTTGCTTCAGATTATGCAAGTTTCTCTTCCAACAAAAATTACTTTTGATAAATATTATCACATTCAAGTGACTTCATACGTAGGTTTTCCTCAGAATCCTTGAGGATCGATTTGTTAGAACGATTCAAAAAATAAACACCTGCGTAACATCTTCTCAATTTCTTGTTTTCTTGACATAGAGGAGTCAGAAGAGGTGAGTCATGAGAAGTTGTAATCTTCTTCATATTACACGAATCCAAAAAATTAACATACTCTGAGAATTCTTCATCAACATCTCCATCAATATCTGAATCACCTTCATCAGAAAGTTCATCCAAATGTTCTTCTAGGAGAGTTTCCCAATCAACAGTTTCTACATCAAGAGAATGTTTAGATATTGACTTAGATGTGACAAGTCTCTCAGGTGAATCCAAGCTTTTAGAATCATCTGGTAATTTCTGAACTGGTACGTTATTAGAGATAGACTCGTCCATAATTAGATCGCTACAAACACAGACTTATAAGGTCTTTAACGTGTTTGCCTGCTCTGATACCAATTGAAAAATACGGGGGGTACAATAACCACACCCAGTATTTCGATTATCAATTTGTATGGACTAACTCCAGTATACTTTCTAGAGAATCAACTAGACAGTCAGACTCAATCTAGATAAAAAGTATATCCAAGAGTTTATATCTCAATCTCTCGATTTGATATATACTCAATCAAATAGAAATCTGCGAGTCTTTATCAAATACTAGAGAGATAACTTGGATGGTACCAAAGACCAATATCCAAGTGTAAATTAATTTAAATCAACAACCAAAGGTCGTATATTCTAATTGATTGATCTTGACGCACAACCTGTGATATTTCAATTATATAACAAAATATAATGCGGAATATAAATACCAAAATTTTTGTTAACGAGGAAACCGAAAATGCAGAAAAACCCCGGGACCTAGTTCAGATTGAACACCACAACTTTATTAAGCCACTACAGACACTAGCCTACTACAAACTAACTTCGGTCTGGACTGTAGTTGAACCCTAATCAATATTACACTGATTCAAGATACAGTTGTGCTCCTTACACTCTGATCCAACAGGATGCTATGCACTTGATTCCCTTAGCTGATCTCACCAACAACCAAGAGTTGCAATGACCCAAAGTTGAAGACTTTAAAAACAAATCTGTATCACACAGAAAAGTCTACGATGATAGAAAAATCTGTCTCCCACAGATAAACCTAAGAGTTTTGTTACGTCGTTTGATAAAATCAAGGTGAAAAAAAACCAATTGATAACCCGGACTTACATTCCCGAAGAACAACCTAGAATTATCAATCACCTCACAATAATCTAAATCATATGGTAGTGAAACTAGATATTGCGGAATCACAAACGATAAGACGAAGATGTTTGTGATTTATTTTTATCTTGCCCTATCGGAGATATAATCTCAATTCAATTGAACTCGTACGATAGAAAATAGCATGATCAGATCGCTCAACTACAAGAGAAGTAGTTTCGTTTGGATTCACAATCCCAATGAAGTCTTTCAGTCGTTAACCTACAGGGTCTCGAGAAGAAACCTAAGGTTAAAGGAGAATTGACTCTAGCAAAACCAACTAGTATCACACAAGAGTTGTAGGGATTAGTTTTTCCAGTTGCTAGATGTCTCCTTTATAAAGTTTTCAAATCAGGGTTTGCAATCCAAGTTACCTTGGTAACAAAGCATTCAATATTCACCATTAGATGAAAAACCTGATTTAACCAAGCTAATATCTTTCAACCGTTAGATCGAAACTTAGCTTGTCACACACAAATGAAATGTATTTCTTTTAGGTTTGAGTAACCGTACCTAAACGTGTACACTTAGTTGGTTCATAAATAGTTAACCAATGGTTATCCATATGAGTACTTCCATATTAACCATATTCATCTTCTTCACATAACTAGTTCAAATGACTCATAAGAACTAGTTGAAGTGTTGTTCAATTGCTTAGGTCTTTATGAATAGAAACAATTGAAACAAAATCGTTTTGATTTACTTGAATCAATTCATGAAAAATATAGCCACGATTTGCAAAGATTGCATTCCTTATTGATTTATTGTTTTAAGTTCATGAACTTCCGATTTGAGAAATATAACTAGCTTGGGTACGCGTATGGGTACGTGTACCATAGCTACCGGATTTGAGTTTAGAAACTCAACAAAAAATTTCGGTCGAAAACTTCCTTGGGTACGCGTACGGGTATGCGTACCTAAGGTGATTGGTTTAATAGCTTGCAAACTTACAAACTCAGCAGAATTTTCGGTTCGAAAACTTTCCGTGGTACGCGTACGGGTACGCATACCCAACATGTCTCCTTCACCAATACCGTATGCACACATATGCATACAGTTGGTTTTTGGCACATGGATTTATACACTAATGTGAAGACACACTATATATGCTTATATCCATAGTTGGTTACGTAATCTCAACTCTACATTTCAATCATTGAAACATTCTTCTATAATGTTATAACAGTCGTTATTCACAACTATCGTCATCAAAGCTATTTTCAAGATTAAAACGTCATCATGACGTTCGTCACGGGTTAAGATGAAAAGTGGTTAAAGAGAAAGCTTACCAACACATATTTCGAGAAACAGATAGGCGAGTAAACTCGGCTCGAAATAGCAAATGTGTATGTATGAAAACTATCATACTTATACGACTTTGTCTCAAGAGTAGGAGATAGAGTAGATAGACTTTTGAGTGATAGATAAGTTCAAGTCTCCATATACCTTTTAGTCGGATGAAGTTCCACTGGTTCCTTGAGTAGTTGTTCTTCTTCGTAAGATGATCGCCATGGAGTCTGGAGCTCAACTACACTAAACTGTCCTAAACCGAGACTTAGCTATAAGTAGTCTAGAAATCAAGACATGTAGTTTTGACAACTAAACTTGACAAACATGCTTGAGATAGAAACGCATGCGAGTTCGACCGAGCAGTGCTCTAACACCAAAGACCAATATCCAAGTGTTGATGGTGGTTTCCAGTTCAGGGCTAAAATTGTAAAACCTGTATTTAATGGCCCTACAAAGGGATAAATCCATTTTAAAAAGTGATGAGTGCAAAAAACCTCTTCGCTCATTGAGAAATTCAATATATGTATGAAATTCACTCAGTATGGTGCATGTAGCAACAATTCCAAATATTCTGTGAATTCTATTTTCTGCCAGCATTATTCACTAATGCATGACTTGCCTAGTATTTTCCTATGCTATATTCCCAGCCGAACTCCCAATATTGACATGACATGACGATTAAATGTTCACTCTCAGCCGAGTAGCGTGAATCTCCTGAAGTGTCAGTATTGAGAATCTGCATGAAAATACTCACACAGGTTGCATCGTTCTCTGACAAAGAGGTTTTCGTGTCGACGCAATTCTAATTGAAAGTTAGCGCGATCGAATGCGTTTAAATTCCTTAAGGAAAATCTGGACTATTCATATCAGTCTCAAGAAATAATCACGGCCACACGATTTGGTCGCGCGATTTAACAAGCCTAGCCTACTCCTAGCAGAACTAGGGGATCATCGTGGTGACCACCGGCGGGCCTACTAATGCCATGGACGAACGGAATCCACCTAGTAAACTCGCGGCGCTTCGAACGATTAACCCCAATGTGGGTGATCGCGCTGTTGGAAAAACAAGTCCAACCGAGTTGAGACCGGCAAAAATGATTTCAAAATCCATTGCATCTGTCCAACGTAGCCAGCCTAGTTGGACGGCCTAGATTGCATCTCGAACGATCGAAGAAGTACCAATGTGTTCATTGGAGACCCAACTCCTCCCTTGGTCGATCGACCTACCCGCAGCAAGTCTATAATGCATCAAGTCATTCGATCGAACTATGATGGACGTGGTCGTTTCAAAAACCTAATTTGTACTTGCGGCAGTATGCTACTGTCGCAAATCGATCATGACCACCCATCTTCGCCAGCCGAATTGAGTGGCTTAGATCTAATTTTAGACGATCAAAGAGACGCCAACATGGTCGTCGGTGGCTTACATTTATCCCTAGATGATCGAATTACATGTGGTGATCCAGAAGCACGTCGAACCGCTTTCCCAAAGTAGGGTGATCGCGCGCTTATAAAACCCTGAATTGAATAAGCGGCGTTACATAACTGCCGCAAATCGATCACGACCGTCCAATTTCGCCAGCCTGGTTGGACGGCCTAGATCTAATTTCAGAAGGCCAACGAGATGCTTGCACATTCACCAGCAACCCATCTGTGCGTGTACCTAATCGGCCTGTCCAAATCAGTGGCAAATGCCACGAATCATTTGGTCTAATGTTAGAGTGGCCGCACGGCTTCAAACCCTAAAATACAATCAACGGAAGCGTATAACTGCCGCAAATCATCTCGTTCATCCAACTTTGATAGCCCGGTCGGACGGTTTAGATCGGATTCTAGATGACCAACAGGGTGACGCCATGATCACCGGCCACCACTCCTTCACAGGGAGCGATCTACCAAGCGATAACTCGCCCATAAGGTCTTCAAACGATCACTTAAAGGTGGCCGGTCGTGCTACTTATTTTAAGACGCTCAATCTGTGACTGATTCGATCGAGCTCTAAAACAACGATGCTTCTATCACATCGACTATTTTCAGCTGCTTGTTTTAAAGTGATGCTTCATACACATCGATTATAAACTGTGCTTCATAAACATTGATTTCACAAATAACTTTATTATTTAACCTAAAAGCACTATTTGCTGATTTTAGCGGCAAGTATCATGACTTGACCCATTCACTCGAGACATCAAACATGTCACAAACTTGGGGATGCTCACTGGGGTATTGGTTTGGCGGTTTATAGCGTGCGGTGTGCAACACGCCCATTACGAGAAAGTGTCAGGAAAGACGTACGGTTAACAGTAATGAGAGTAGTGGGTGAACATGTGACCAGTCTTCCCTCGTAATGGAAACACGATGATCACCACCTTCCGCACAAACACACTTCTCCATTACTTCCTCCACTTCCTATGAGATCAAGATGCGCTGAATGACTTGTATAAATAGGTTTTCAATCTATTTCGAAAAGGACAGAACACAAGTAACCAGAAACCATTTTCTGATACAAGTCATAAGCAACCACACCTTCATAATTCAACATTCTGATCTCAAACACCTTCTTCGCTTCCCTCCCCAAGATCAACCCTTCTCCTTCACCTTGTGACCGAATTGAATCTGGAACGGCCATTTCTTGGTTTAGGCCAGAGTCTTACAGATTGATCTCTCGAACTCAAAAGTACTCATATGCAGTACATTTGTTTAGGGTTTGAATTCGTTTCTCATCCACACACCCAAATTTACCAAAAATAACAAAATCAGTTTTTACCCCAAAACAACTGGCGGCCAATGTGGGAGATTACTCTCCCGGTTACAAGAACAATTTTCAAATTCATTTCAATTTTCTCGAATTCAAGATGGTGGATCTTAGGTCTGGATCAGCGACAAATCCTGATGTTACTGGCACTGAAAACACCCTTGGTGTCAACATTCCTGCCGGCGACGCCGATGTGCCTCCTACCAGCACGATAAATGCATCTCATGGCACTACATCCTCTACCACCAACACCAGCGGTGCAGGAAACATCCCCTCTGTGACACCTCCTATCACCAGAGACAGAGCCACCGTTATTCCTAATGTTTCTTCGAGCGTGAAAACCCCAGTTGTTACCAGAGCTGCTGCCACTCCTCCATCAGGATGGGAAATGGAGGAACCAGGGGAAGTCAACCCCCTATTACCATCATTGATTTGATGGAAAGGCAAGAAGTTCTCGCTAAATCCCAGACAGATATGGCTACAACTCAGAAGGAGGTACTTACTTTCCACAAGACACTAACGGAGCGATTACCACAAGAGCCACGTCAACTAGAAGAGCTAATAAGGACTACTTTTAACACTCCTGGTGCAAGCACTTCAACAGGGAGAGCCTTTATGGATGCGGAAGTGCGTGTTGCTCCTGAACGTCCATGGGAGAGGAGTCATCCGTCCAATTTCATCACTCGTGAGGATCTGGAACGACTTCTCCAAAATCGAGGCAAAGAAAACCCGATGGCCATGCACCATCATCAACCTCCGTATCCTCATGATGTGCAAAGAGTTCCTCTCCCGAGAGGGTACTCCTACCCTCAGTTTTCACTCTATGATGGCACTGGAAACGCTCATGAACATATCTCTCGTTTTATGGAATCCTTGGGAGAGCACGAATACAATCACGTCCTCCGCCTAAAGGAATTTTCAAAGTCGCTTACTGGATACCTGGTACAATAACATCGCACCAAACAGCATATCCAACTGGTGTGAGATGGTCACCGCTTTCTATAAGAAATATTTCTTCATGTCTGAGAAAATTACTTTCTCATACTTAGGGAGAATGATTCAACGAAACAACGAGCATCCAAATGATTACGTCAAGAGGTTCATAATTCAAGCTTTAGATTGTCACGACCCAGATGTGACTGAGCAGCAGTTAGTGGAGTCATGCATTAACGGTATGGTTCCTATCTATCGTGCTTTACTGAAAAACTTGTGTTTCCAGACTTTCTCTTAACTCCATGAAGCTGCTAAGCGGTCGGCTACGACCGCACCAACGCTTTTAGAAAGAGCCAGACCGTCCAGGGGTGAAGATGCACGCGAAACTCGAGGAGACAGACGCTTCATCAACAAGCAATATAACACTTGTCATTCTGTGAGCGTAGTAGGTGAAGGAGGGAAAAGGAAAGCTCCAGCAGCGGAACAACAACCCAAGCGTGCAACAACAGTGCAGACAACTCCATCCCGGAAAGCCGCGGCTAAGACTCTTGTGCAAGAAACTGGAGATGCTGCTCCAGACTTCCCATTTCCAATGAAAGAAGTCATAGAACCCCTGGAAGCATGGATTCAAGATGACGCCATCAAGATACCTCCTCTCAGATGTCCACTAACTGAGGAAGAAATGGCAAATCCCAAATATTGTCGTTACCATAGGTTCGTCAATCACCCAACCAGTGATTGCAACAAGTTAAAATGCATTTTCAAATAAAAGGTGGATGAAGGAGAACCCCAATTAGGAAATGAAGGTGTTCACGGAGATCATCTTATGTCAGGAGCTGCATGATTTCTGGTTACTCCGTCCACAAAACCGTACAGTCTATGATGGAGCATTTATGTGAAATCCTGTATTTATCCAGGGCGCAGCGTCAAGACATATTTGCATCCCTCAAGCGTATTGTATCAGGCAAGCGTTTGTTTCCAGTCAAGGAAGTCGCTTCCAAACCCCAATCTTTCTTGGAAAGCACGACTGATAGATGCAACTGGGGACTCTTAACCATCGCTCATTTGAAGGATGTTGAGTTTGACAACACACTTGTTAGAGCATAGCTCGGTTGAACCCACCAAGCGTTTGTATGTCAAGTTTGGTTGTCATATTTTAGTGAATCAAAAATCATGTTAAGGTTATTAATTTCATTTTGTAGGGAAATACAAGAATTAGTAATGTGCATTTACTAATTAGATTTTCCGAGAGATTTCGATCATTATTTTTGGACAGAGCATTTACAGGAATTATAGAAACCGAATTTATGCTTTAATGAATATCTTGAGAATATTTTCGGTTTTGGAAATTCCTTGGTGTCCAAACTTACTTGTCTATAAATACTTGAAGTTTGCCTTTCTAGCAAACTAATCCTTCGTAACAACATACTTCCTCTTTTGTTGTTGTTACTGGTGTAGCCGCCTATTCGGAAATGAGAGTAACCTAATTAGGCGAAATCTCTAGCGTGTACCGTTGGTGGGAAACTAGATAATTGCGGTTTATCTTTTATTTTCATTCATTTGATTGACTAACGGTGGTTGAAATATGATTGCACCTAGTTTGTTTATGCTTGAGAATCTTCTCTTATGATATAAGATTCACTCAAACTAGTTCAGAGTTTCGACGTGGATCTTTAGACTGTTGTTAGTGCTAAAGACGATCTTATGATAATTCATTGTTAACAGACTCCGTTCTGTGCGTGATTTATCACAAGAGATTCAAGTGATTGTGTGCAGGTTTATATTGAAGATCTAAGAAGATTTGAAGACTAAGAAGATATTGAAGATTTGTGAGTTCATAATCTTTGGTGTGCACAATACTTGTTTCGGTAAAAGAGGATCCAATTAATAATCGGTTTATCCTTGTGGGTGGATTGATTAATTGAGTAGATCGACATCAACATAATTCTTTGGATTAAGAGTGTTTTTGGCTTAATCTTAAACGATTACTTCGGTAATTAAACATAAGATAGATCTAAGGACCTGACGAAGGAGTTTATATTAAGATAAACAGAAGAGCCTTTGTCCAACTCATATCACTTGGTTGAAGAGATATGATACCAAACAGATTTGTTGTTCCTTTACTGTTTGGAATATAAACAAAGGAATTGATCCAAGTATGTGACTTATTTATAAGTTGGAGGCGTGGGAATACAGACGGAACTAGGTGAACTACAGGTTTAGTTGCTTGGTCTCAACTATAAGAAGTTGGTGTAATTTTGTGTAGCGGCTTAATCCTGAGAGTATTCGATTTTGGACAAGGTCCCGGGGTTTTTCTGCATTTGCGGTTTCCTCGTTAACAAAATCTTGCTGTGTCATTTACTTTATATTCCCGTATTATAATTGTTTTATTATAATTAAAGTAAATTACACAAACGTTAATTCCTATTTACTTGATAAGCAATCCTATTGTGTTTGGTTAAGTCCGAACCTTTGTATCAAGTAAACATACTTCGTTGTTGTATTGTCTCGATCTCGTACCCGTAGACGGTCACACGAAATGTGAACCGATTAGTTGTATTGTCTCGACTCAGTCCATAGACAATCACTTTCGGAGAAAGGACTTATAGGTAGGCAAAGTTTAGCTTGAGTTATATTTGAGTACCCTCGCCTTTTCAATTGGTATCAGAGCAGGCAAACACGAAAATATCTAACAATCTGTGCTTGGTGCGATCCAACCTATAAGATTTGAATCTAATGTCTGATTCATTTAATGCAAGTCAAGATGATAAATCAGGTCTTGAAGATAACACCTTCGGTGAATCTACAGATCATGTTGATCTCTACAATGTAGACTCTAGAGACTGGCAAACTTGCCTTTAAAAGCAATTTGATTAGATCTCTGAAGATGGTGACTCAGAAATCGATCAAGATGTTAAATATGATCTATCTGAATACTCCCCACTACTAGGAGATGTCTCCACTAAAATACTGTCTTCCTCAGATGTGATTGGACTTCTTGCTCCTCTCAACAGAGAAAACAAGAAACTGAGAAAAAAAATTTCTAGCTTCTTTTATGGATACCAGAGTTTCAGATAACTTCTTAAAGACTACAAAGAAAGTCTTCATTCAAAAACCCTTAAGTTTGAGAACCTCAACATGAAACATTACTTTTTGAATAAAAAACTTCTTGAGACAGAAGCCTTGATTAATTCTCAACATTCAACGAGCAACGAACCGATTGAGTCTGACTCCTCGAAGAAAAATCCTCTTGAGGATCAACTAACTAATGCTCTTGAAAAAATCAAGGTGCTAGAAGAAGAGGTTGTAAGGCTGAGAAGACTTAATGATAGCACAATTAACTTATCTTTTATGTTAGATGCAGGGAGGTGTCATGGCGACATACGAGGATTATGATATGATGGAATTGATACTTCGTCGATCAACAAAGAAGTGAAATTCATAAAGGCTGTTTGTCCATCTACTCCTGCAGATCCACCGGTACAAGTGTACTTGCATGATTCTCCCAAGTGCTCAAGTGAGATTCCAACATAAAAAATCTCTGAATGCAAACAGAGGAAGATTCCAACTAAGGAGCAGCATTATGACCGAAAGTCACATAAAGGTAAATTGAAAAACTATACACCTTTCAATAAACATTGCTTTTATTGTAGGGAAAAAAGTCATATGCAAAGGGAGTGTAAGATTCGAAAGATGCAGAATGCGCTATCATTTGTCTCAAAAGAGTTAGATAACTTCACTTCCAAAAACCTCTCAGATCATTATTGTCCAGTGAGACAACCGAATCATTACATGAATTCAAAATCATATCCAAAAAGAAACAATCCTAAAAGGAGAAATAATGTAAAGGGTAATACCTTTTTCAATAAGGATATGAGATATGATGTTTCAAAGTGGAAAGATACAATGTCTCTAGGAATGAAAAATCTTCATCCAAATACTACCTACAAATTGATACCAAAATCTGAGAAGGTATAAAAAAGAAAGTCATCTAGAACAAAGTCTAAAAAAGGCAATCCTGTTATAATCTTAGACAAAGATGACTATGAAAGTCTAGTAGTTAGACTCAAAAAGGATCTAGAGATATCCAGTGATATCAATGTGAAAACATCTTTTGATGATTTACTACAAAGTAGAAAAACAAGAAAGGGGTCAAATAGGATTCTAGAACCTCTCAAACCATAGTAATTGTTTCCTCACTTCTGTAAGGAAAGAGTTGTTTTTCGGAATTGGTTAGAAAAACCTTTCTTTTTAGCTTAAATAGGGACTATAAATAAGTCCGATTGTGCTTCTCTTGTAATTTAGTATTACAATGCTTTCACCACATGTAGAAAGTAAGGAAGACTTGACATAAGAAGTTTTGGAAATAATTAGCTCATGCATTACCTTACCTCGTTCAAATTTTTTTTACATGATTCCTTTCATGGTAGAAGGAAAAGAACGGTATGATGTTGTCTGTGATTATTGTGTGGAAAAGATTGAAAGGACTCTTGAGTCTAGATGCACATATTATGAGAAAATAATTTATGGAATCTGTTCCGATTATTGCTCCTTTCCTATCAAGACAACTCTCTCAACAATTCTTGCTCAAAATTTTTTTGAGGGAACAATGGAACTCATTGGAAGCAGAGATCTTCTCAAGGATCATCTTATTTATACTAAGATGAGTATCGCTGTATACAAAGAATCTATTGCAAAATATAGATGGCCTGAAGACCTTGGAGAATTTAAAAGAAATTTCGAATATTCTAAAGAGGAAGAAACAAAATTGAGATTCTTCTAAAGGAATTCTCCAGTAAGGCATGCAAAGCAAAGATAAGATTAAATTCTTATTTGAAACTAGGCTACTTTAGGTAAAGTCTATTATGAATAAAATTATTTGATTGGTAATTTTTCTTGTGATAGTTTTCGGTTTACATAGCCTGTGCTTGAATGCTTTTATCTTAATGCTATGTATGTTTATGGGATGTGATTTCGGTTTTACTACCTAAATATTCAATCTCATATGTTGTGAACCCTTGTGGTTTGGGTGACTTTTTGGTATAGCAGGATTAAGTTCTAGCCCATGTTGGTAGGCTTTATCAAAGAATCATGAGGGGTTCTGGTAGAAACAATATGTGAAAAAGTCACAATATGTTGAATCGGTTTTGGTTTAGCATAAAAGCATATGTGTTTCGACGGTTTTCAACTTTGCTTGCAATTGTTAAAACCGATTTTCAACCTTTCTCTGATAAAGGTTGGTTGTTGTTATTCTTTTGTTTTTGTATAAGGATGAAAACATGATGATATTTCGATATTAATTCTCCCTGGACGAAGATGCAATCATATTGGAGAAGTGGATGTGAAATTTGAGGTAACAATCTTGTTAGTTAATTTTTTTCCTGTTTAAAAAAAGCTTGAGTTTATATTATATGTATTTATTGCTTTTGCTTAACAAAATTTCGGTTCAATTGATGTTTATTCCATGACGTGTGTGTGGATGTGTGTGATTCAATTGGTTCCGGTTAAGAAAAACTATTGTTATCTTGCTTTATTGTGTGGTATCAATTGTTTAGCCTTACAAAATTTCGATGCAATTGCGCTGATTTTAATGTCTATGTTGTTTCAATTGCTTCCGATTGAGGTGAATAATTATGCAAGTTGATTTATGTTGGTTTGTATGAATTATTTATGGCTTAACGAAATAAAAGGTGTACGGGATGAGCTGTTTAGTCCAATTCGATTCCGGATAAGAGAAACTAAGTTAATTCTGATGTTAGTTGGACTTATCGAAGTGAGGTTTCGGTTATTCAATTCTAATCGAATGCCTTAACAAGAAATGCTAGTTAACTAACCTAGTACTTGTCTTGTTTAAAATTGAAAGGTCCAAGTTTATGGATAATTAGAACCTGATGAGAAAAATAGAGTTATCTTTATTTTGGTCTAATCGAATTAAGCGGTTGTTTTTGAACAATCGGTTTGGCAAAGGGACTAAGGTGCTTAGTTGATTTTTTGTTTTTCTAAACTAAATTAGAAAAATTGTTTCGGACAATTGTTTACTTGGTAACATATCAAAATAAAACTACTTGTAGTTTCGGTTTTGATATTGGTTATCAGAAAATGGTGCGTAGAACCCTCGTGCCTAACTCTACAGATTCCAAGTCTATTTTGAGATTTGTAAGATTCTTTTCGTTTTGTCCTTTTTATTTTCGTTTCTTTGTCATTTTGTGACAAAAGGGGGGAGAAATATATGGAGTAAACAAGCGATACTGGCATTGATTTTATATTGATTGGTATCGCTAAGGAAAAGAACATTAGTGCTTAAACATTTTATCTAAACGAAAGAGTGAAAGCACAGACTAAGGGGGAGTAACATTTTATATGAATTGGTATAACAAATACGTACGGATTGAATATATACCCATCTTCCTTAGGGGGAGTAATAGCTTTGTTATTATAATGTCAACAACGACATTTTCAAGGATTGAATGTAAGCAGTTTATTGTGTTGTTGAATTCGGGAATCAAGCGTATGTGTAATGAATTCTTGTAATTTGTTTATCCATATGATGTAAGAGTTTTGTCACTAAAATTGACAAAGGGGGAGATTGTTAGAGCATAGATCGGTTGAACCCACCAAGCGTTGGTATGTCAAGTTTGGTTGTTATATTTTAGTGAATCAAAAATCATGTTAAGAGTCGCTTGATTATGTACTAGAGTCAACTTCGTATAGGTTAGATTGAAAGAATTAGGATATGAGACATTACAAGTATTACGAAGACTTGAAGATGTGAATAAGCAAGGATCTACAACGACAACAATCATTCTTCCACTTGAGGTTAGTGATATTTGACTTGAATTGTTTCATTCCCTAACGTATCTTTCAAATGGGAATTAGAACCTGATATTTGACTTGAAATGTTTCATTCCCTAACGTATCTTTCAAGACCGACAGTTAAGGTTCGAAATCTTTTGCATATAGAAAAATCGGCTAAGTCGAGCTCTGCAAATCGGCGACGAACTCAGGGAAATTTTTTTTCTTCTCTCTTCATTGAAATCATCAAGTAACAGCATTAATTCAGATGATCTTCACTAATATCTATGATTGGTGTTCAATATCTCACTCTGTTTATTGTTGTTAGTTAATTTACTTTTAGTTTTTCCAATTTTCATGGAAAAAAATATGAACCCAGAAATGGATTTATCAGTTGTTGACCTAAATACTTCTTATGAAGAAAGTCCTTCGATCGATCTTACTTCTGATACTGAATACCGATGTCTTGCTTGGAGGTTCTCTCTTATAGATAGACTTAATTTACTTCATCTAAAATTTGATGATGTTGTTTTAAACCTAAAATCACAGTGGAAATTGGAAGGTCAAAGTAAGATGATTCACTTAGGAAAAGGGTTTTTCGCTATTAAACTAGATAATGAAAGAGATTGAAGTATGATTAAAGCAGGGAGATGGGAACTTTTTAATCAAGTTTTATGGATAAGAAATTGGATTCCTGATTTTAGGCCAGAAAATCACAGAACTTCATCGGAAAATGTTTGGGTTCATTTACCTGGACTTAGCCTAGAGTATTGGGAAGAAAAAACTCTACTCACAATAGGAAGAGCTCTGGAGGAGCCAATCAAAATTGATGATGCAACACTGAATTATGAAACAGGTTATTATGCTAGAATGCTTATCAATATTGATTTTTCAAAGAAGGTTCCTAATAAACTTTGGATCAAAACAAAGCATGGTGGATTTATGCAATCAGTTCTTCTAATAAATCCTCCTAAGTTTTGTCAGCATTGCAAATTTGTTGGTCATCTGCTAATGGAATGTCATTTCAAAACTACCCAAAGTAATGAAGAAGGAGTAAATAAAAGTGGTGAGCAAGCTAAAATACAGACTCCAGTACAAGAGGTTGTTCAGCAAAGAACTCAAAATCATAGCAATTCTCATAAATAATTTCCAAGTCAAGGCTCTAATTCAAGGCACGGTTCTAGTGGTCAAGCGCACTCTGTACAAGAACCTTTTGATATCTATGAAACTCCAGTCATTCAAATAATTCAACATACTGGGCACAAAGTTACCAGTGAAATACCTATTACTAAAGGAATGTTTACAGCATTACAAGATGAATAAGTTCAACAAACTAATTTGCAGTTAGAAGATAAGGAAGAATATATGCTCACTTCTGGTAGAATACTTCAAATCTCATAGGATAATCTAATTGAACATAGTGTGGTAAAATATGTCAATGGAAAGGATGGCTCTATATCAACAGCAAGTGTTCCTGTCACTTCATGGTCTAGAGTTGTTCAAAAACCTTCAACATCCAAGCCATCACCTTCTTCAAATGTTGACTCTGAAGTAATAACAAAGGTTAGTGTTGCCATTACTTCATCTAATGTTCAAATTCCTAATAAATATAATTTCAGAAAAAATCCTGGCAAGGGGGGGTCTGAGAGGCCCTCAACCAAAACCATGAAAGTTCTCTTTTGGAATCTTAGAGGCCTTAGAAGAGAAAGGTCTCAAGATAAACTTAGGACACTAATAAAACAATTTAATCCTTTAATAGTTTGGATAGCTGAACCTAAAGTTTTTTGCAATTCTTCTTTCTGAAATAAATTAAATTTGCCTGGAATGCAAAGTGTGGTTATACATAATTCAGTTTCAAATAAAAAAGGAAATATATGGTTGTTCTGGAATAAAGCATTAGCTACTCCTTCTGTAATATCCATGTCCAGTCAGATGATAACAATAATCATTGGTGGAGTTCTTATTTCTGGAGTTCATGCCCATGTTGGAATTAATCAAAGAAAATTCTTATGGTCTGAGATGGAAATGATTAGTGATTTAAAGATGCCTTGGTTGGTCATTGGGGACTTTAATGTGATTACTTCAATAGAAGAAAAAGTGGGTGGCAGAAGTCCAAACAAGAAGACAATGATGGATTTTCTCAACTGTCTTAATAATTGTGAACTTATACAAGCTCCTAAATTTGGAATTCAACACTCTTGGTCTAACTATCAACATGGAAATAAAAGAATACTGTGCAATCTGGACAGAGCTATTTTTAATCAGTTATGGCTTCAAAAGTATGAAGACTGGATTTATAAAGTTGGTCTCAGAATAGCCTCAGATCACTCTCCTTTGTTGGGAGGAAATGTAAGTATTCCTAAACCAAAAAATACACCAATGAAGTTTCAGAAGATGTGGATTTCTCATCCAGAATTTCTAGAAGTAGTTCAACAATGTTGGTCAGCTCCAATTGATAGTGATACAGCTTTTATCTTTCAAAATAAACTTAAAAGATTAAAGAAAGCTCTTAATGATTGGAACTGGAAGGTTTTTGGAAATATTCATACTCATATTAAAGAAGCTGAAGTTAAAGTTCAAGAAGCTATGCTTAATTCAGATAGGAATCCTTTTGATGAACCAACTTTAAGTAAGCTAATTGAAGCTCAAAATATTTACAATACTAAAGAAGTGCAGTTGAGTACTATGCTAAAACAAAAATCAAGAACAAAATGGGTTAAAGAAGGTTCAACAAACACAAGATTTTTCCATACTAATATGAAAATTAGGCAAGCAAGAAATCTCATTAGTTTATTGGAAGATGGTGATGGAGAAATAATTACAGATCAAGATAAAATTGTTGAGAAACTTGTGAAGCATTTTGAGCAAAAATTCAAATTTCAGCAAGTAGTTATTGACCAGTCTTTACTTAATACAATTCCTGCAGTAATAACATCTATGGATCAGAATATGTTGGATGCAATCCCATATGAAGAAGAGATTAAGAAGACAGTTTTTAGCATGGATCCATATAGCTCTCCTGGTCCTGATGGCTTCTCTGGATGCTTCTACAAAACCTTTTGGAGTATAGTTCAAAAAGATGTCATACAGGCAGTTCAATTATGTTGGAGGAGAAGGTTTATTCCTAAAGGTTTGAACTCCAACTTCTTAGTCCTCATACCAAAAATAGAAGGAGCAAAAATTCCCAGCAACTTTAGGCCAATAGGACTGAGCAATGTAATTTTCAAAATCTTCACCAAAATTCTGGCTATAAGAATAAGCACTTTGTTGCACAAGTTAATATCTCCTCAACAAGCAGCATATGTGAAAGGTAGAAGCAATCAAGAGCAAATGTTATTGGCTTCTGAGATGGTTAATGAAATGAAAAAGAAAAGAAGTGGTAATGTTGGATTAAAGCTTGATATTTCACAAGATTAAGATTCAGCCAACTGGGATTTCTTGTTTCAAGTACTCATTAAATTTGGTTTTTCTGATGAATGGTGTGAGTGGATCCATATATTATTTCAATCAGCTAAAATATCAGTTATGGTAAATGGTGGTCCTAGAGGATTCTTTTCAGTTGGAAGGGGATTAAGGCAAGGATATCCACTATCTCCTATTTTATTCATCTAATGGAAGAAGCCTTAAGCAGAAGAATAACTGAAATGGTCAATAAAGGTGATATAATTCAAATGGTGGTAAGAAAAGGTATTCATCCCACACACTTACTTTTTGCAGATGATGTCTTCATATTCTGTAATGGAGAAAAAAGAAGCATTACCAATCTTTTGAAGATGCTTGAAGATTACCAAAGAAGCTCAGGCCAAATTATCAATAAAGCAAAAAGCAAGTGCTTCATTGATGGTACATCAGACACAAGGAAAGTACAAATAAAATAAATAATGTAAATGGAAATCAGTAAATTCCCAGACAAGTATCTTGGAATCATTCTTCATGCAGGCAGAGTTAAAATTTCCACAGTTTGGCCTATGGTGGAGATGATGCAAAAGAAACTAGCCAAATGGAAAGGTAAGTTGTTATCATTTCAAGATAGAATAGTACTCATTAAATCTGTTCTCTGTAGTATACCAGTATATAACATGGCAATCTACAAGTGGCCTAAATCAGTGATCAAGATTTGTGAAAGAATTATAAGGAATTTCCTATGGTCGGGTGATAGTGATATTAGAAAACATACTAATTTTTCGTGGAAAAAAGTATGCACTCCTTTTAAAGAAGGTGGTCTGGGAATTCAAAGATTGGAGATTATAAATCAAATTTTTTTAATGAAGATGATATGGAGGATTATTAATTCAGAAGAAGATTGGGCCGTGTTTGTAAAAGCTAAATACAAAAAAAAGCAAGGTCAATGGAGTACAAATTGGCAATTATCGACTGTTTGGCCAGGCTTAAAGTGGGCTTGGAACTTGCTAAGAGAAGAAATCTGCAATTCCTTTGCAAGTGACCTGGTTTTCACAATAAAAGCAATGTTTAGTAAAATGGAAAAAGTTATGTTTAGTGTTACATGAATGTGTATGTGCATGCTTTGGAGCTTGACATAATTTCCTTTTTTCGTCATCGGCAGTTGGTAGAGATACTTCAATATTGTCAACCATGGAAGGTTTTGGTTGAGAAGAATCTTTAGCTCTGACAAATTTTACCTCTTTGCAAATACCAGGAGCGTCTATTCCTTCATGGACCAATCCTCGTGTATCACGATGAATTCTACATGCTCCGAATATCGAGGTTAATTTATCGGAGCTGCTATTTCTAGACAAACTCTCTTTTAAGCTCGAGTTTTCTTCTTCCAATCTTTTGACCTTTTCAAGCGCAATAACTAGATCATTCTTGGATTATTCACATTGAACTTTGAGATCTTCTCGTTCCGAATCAAATAATAAGTTCATCTCAATATTCTCCAATTCATCTAGCTTTGCTTGAAGAATAACTTCCTGATCTCGACCTCCGGAAATTTCTTCTTTAATCTTTCGTATTTCGTTGAGATAATCTCTTGCACCAATAGAATCAAGTTGGTCTTGCAAGTCTTTATTCCGACTATGAAGTCTGTCATATTTAACTTTCTCACTGAAAATGGTGCTTTCAGCTTCCGAGAGTTTCTCATGACATTCCTTAAGAAGATTATCAGCAACTGGATCTACATGGAACACTTCTTCGTCAGAATCAGAATCAGTATTTGAAAGAGTTTTTACAGAAGCTAATGTAACCTCGCCCGTGTACTCTTGATAATCATAAAGGTACATCATCAAGAGTAGGAAAAGTTGTAGCATATGTCGATTGTCTACGGCTCCAGCTAGGGCAATCCGAAGAAAAGTGCCCGAAACCACGACAGTTAAAGCATTATACATCATCATTAGGAGATGTTTTAACTTTCGAAAAACTCTTTAACCTGTTTCTCAAGAGTTTTCTAAATTGTCGTGGAGTAACATCCTTAGTATCTGGCGAACCAGATTTATTCGGAGAGGATTCAGAAGTATCTGCAACTTTAAGGGAAATCATCCCTTTTTCAGACCGGTGTTCATTATCAAAGATCTTTAACTTTCCAATAAGATTATTTCTGGAGAGTGTAGAAAGATCGTTTGCTTCTTCAATGGCATGTATCTTAGACTCGTATCTTGATGGTAGAGACATGAGAATTTTGCACACAATAACTTTCTCTGGAATAGTTCTTCCTAATGAATATGAGGCGTTAACTATTTGAGAAAGTATTTGGTTAAACTCATCAAAGGTTTCATCATCAGACATGCGAAGGTTTTCCCAGTCAGATGTTAGGTTTTGAAGCCTTGCTTCTTTCTATGCGGCATTCCCTTCAAATACGGTTTCTAAGATATCCCAAGCATCTTTAGACTTATTGCACGTAGTCACGTGGTTCTGAAGATCTGGGGTAATGGCATGGATGATAGCATTTAATCAGTCAGAATTTTTCTTTGTAGCAAGAATCTCAAGATCATCATAATCACCAATATCCTTTGCAATAGTTACACCGTCTACTGTAACTAATGGAGGATTATAGCCATTAACAATACGAACCCATGATTGAAAATCTCGCGCTTGTATAAAAGCGCACATAGCAATTTTTCACCATAAATAGTTCGTGCCATCGAAGGCTGGCGGTACGTTTATAGAGATAGCACTTTTGTCCATAATAATCAGATTGCTTCAAACACAGACTTATAAGGTCTTAGCGTGTTTTCCTGCTCTGATACCAATTGAAAAAGCGGGGGTCTAACAACCACACCCAATATTTCACGTAGCAATCTGTATGGACTAAACCTTAATAATATGGGTATATTAGTTAAATACCCTTAGATTTGGAACCCTACAAAAATACCCCTATCACATTATAAATATACCCCTCCTCTTATATATAAACTTCATCCATTTAAAAATAAATTATTTTAGTAATCTATTTCACATTACATTTTTTTTATTTCAAAAAACAATAATTTTCTATCTCGATCACTCCATCACCGCCTCAAAATCCACCGACGGCAATTCATATATGGTGTCAACAACCCAAGTTGTTACCAAAATTGAAAACTCGGAAATTAGTTAGGTCAAGATTACGTGTCAACAACCCAAGTTGACACCAAAATCTGGTGTCAACAACCAAAGTTGATCCCAAAATCTGGTGGCGCCACTACCTCCACCGTCGGCATCACCACCACCACCACCACCAGCATGTGAGATAATAAATAAAATGATTTTCATCTAAATTTTTATTAATATTGAAAAGGTATTTATATGATTCAAAATTAAATGAATTACATTTTAGAAGACCAGGGGTAAAATTATTGATGGATAAGGGTATTTTTGAAATCCATAAAAAGGAGGGGTAATAATACAACTTCCACTAATAATATTCCAAGAGTAAAAACTCAATCAAAGAATAATATTAAAGAGTTTATCTTTTTTTCTCAAATCAATCAGATAGAAATCTGTGAGTCTAATTGATGTGAGAAATACTTGGACAGTACCAAAGACCAATATCCAAGATCAATCAAAATCCTATCCAACAAACAAGGTCGGATTTATCAATGATGATTGATTGACGCACAACCTGTGATATTTCAATTATAAAGATAAACAATATAATGCGGAAAAGAAATAACACAGACACCGGAAATTTTGTTAACGAGGAAACCGCAAATGCTGAAAAACCTTGGGACCTAGTCCAGAATAAACACACACTGATTATAAGCTGTTACACCAATTTCCTACTACCTATTCGGACTAGATGTAATACCTTCTTCAGCTGTATTCAAGCACTTATAAAACTCCTAGCAGAACATCATTCTCTTTAGAAATTATTCTCGAAAATATTCTGGCAGAACAAGGTCTCTTCAGAAGCACTCTCAAAAATTTTCTAGCAAGATGTTAATTCTTTTAGAAGATGTAACAACAACGTTGATACTTTTCAATCCTTTGTTTTCACAAAACACCGATTCGATTTCCCTTTAGACATGAATCAAGGTTTTGGAAATCTTGTATTTGTTTTGAGAAAAACAATTACCAAGTAAAAGTAATATCAAAAAAAACTTGTAGATTATGGTTTATTATACTCTTCAAAAATGGAAGAGAAACCTAATTATTCTACAACAAGAACAACTAGAATAAATCTAGAGATATCTTGTTTAAAAATTCTTAAGGATTTTTACGAGATACCTTAATCAAAAATTTCTTTCTACTTCCGATTTCGACTAACAAGTGTTGGTATACGATCGAGAGCTAAAATCTATCAAAACCTAGGGATTATGATCAACAACTCTTGAATGGTCTTATATCAGAAGAGGAGACCTTAGAATAGACAAGAGGTGGAAAACCTAGATTACAAGCTGTATAATCAATCACGAAGATTAAATCCAACTCGAATTTGTGATCCCCAATACAAAGACTTTTATATCACTCTTGTTCACGAAGAACAGAAGGCATGGAAAACAACCTTATCGAATAATATTTGTAAGAAACTGAGCAATCATCCTTACAGTTGCACAGTAACATGCTTGATCATAAAAATGTTGAAATTAAAAGACCCTTTACATGGTCAAATTTAAGATTAAATGTGAACCTCTAGGGGCATAACGCGAACCTCATCAAAAATAGTTAAGATAGAAGACTCTTGACAATAGGATAATAAGGTGCAAACCTACAACTTTTTCATTGCTTTTCGTTTTTTGAACTTTCTTAACCTGTAGGAAGCTTGATTTAACTCTATAAAAGCATGCTAAGCATTGAACGTGAATCATATTGCGCTCTTGTCGTAGGCATTGATTAATTAGTCGTATCTTTGTAGTCACATGAGTTAATTCACCGTGATGTTTATGCTAATAACAGAGTTTTGAATTTGTATCGTAAATATACTCGAGATATAGCAACTACCCCTTCTCTTCATGAGAAGCAGGTACCCACATTCGTCTAGAGATCTTTAGCCATGATTCGTCAAGATTTGATGTCAACTGAACCTGACAAAGTTTGAGCATTAACCACTGATGTAATTTTTTTATAGTGGTAAATAGAGTTGTCGTTCACTCGGACTCGTAAAGGTTTGATTTAAGACTTAAAAGGAGAAAACACTAAGAACAAAAATATATACAAAAGATGTCACAAGATCAAGAGGTATTGGGACTTAGGATTCCACCAAACTCATAACATAAGGTTCAAATATTAATTCCTTTAACAATTATAGCTCAATAAATAAAGACATGACTCTTATTTTTGCCAAGGCAGATTCTCAAAATATTAGTTGTAAGTCCTGAGCATGGGACATCAAAACATATAAGCAAGCATGACCCATCAAATTAGATGACAACTAATTAATCAAAATCATAATTCAATTTTAATTAGTGCAAAAGTCATATAGGAATTAAATATAATTACCCACGTATGATATTAGCCTTCTTCATTCATCCCAATGTTGGGGTTTAGCTCCTCATGGTGAAAACACGCTCAAAATAATAACTCATGGCTGAATAGGTGTTTTATTGAAGAAAAATAATATTACAGCAAATCTGTAACATATATTATTATTACAGAATCCACTGTTACAGAAATTCTTGCAAACTGAATATAATTGTTACTAATGTGTTACAGGAATCTAAAATTTAAGACGCTAGGAACGACTGTCCTGTACGGCCTTATGTTCTTCAGCTTCGTCTTCTTCCTGCTGCTGCTGCAACTCCTCCTGCAGCTTGATTCTTCTTAGCTCTGCAGCGTACCCCAAACTCCTGATTATCCTCATGGCTCGAACTAAGTCTCTATTTGTACATCACAGCAACCTCCAAGGTAAGAAATCTTCGAAAATAATTTTCGTTTCACCCTCTGGAAAGTCACGAAAATAAGTAAATAACTACCTGCCAGCTTGTCTACGCGTCTGTTGTCTTTCCTTATTACACTGGAACTTCCTTTAGATATATTCAAATCAAATTAGAGAATATATCCTCCCAAATATTCACTCAAAAATTCCCGTAAATAATTCTTCTCCCAGTTTGTAAAGAAAGTCCGGTGAGCTTCCTTTTTCTTCGATATCAAACCAACTACCAAACCTGATTCGACCTAACAGGCCCATGTATATCCAAATCCACGAAAGGAATCCTCGAAAATTAATCAAGTAAAACTCGCAAAATAATGTTATTTCCATGTTTTACCGTGACTAGTAATCTAACCCTATATAATCGAATCTGGTAGACCTGCTCATCCAGTTTAGTCCTAACAGGATCATCTCAAGCAAAATCCACGTTTAAATCTCAATAAAACTCGTCCGCATCGGATGAAGAAAATTCCGCAGGTGGCTGGATATTTTTCCCGCCAAAACTTGTTTTTCGAAAGGGGAAGAAGATGATGCCCCTTAACCATTGATGGGGTGCAAATAACAACTGGGTACCCCTTATCAGTCAGAGTGCCCCTTATCCGAAACGGGGGTTCCTTTAGTAATTTATATGGGGTGTTTTCAACACTTTTCCTGGGTGTGTTCAACACTTCGTCCGGGTGCCAATAACATTTCTTTGGGGGTGTCTTTAGTAATCTTTGTCGGAGGTCCAAATACCACTTATCGAGCCAAATTCTCCGCAAAATCTTATTTCTCCAAAAACACCTACAAAGACATAAAATAACCAAATAAGAACAAAATCGAGCATTATAATTACACAAAATTGAGATTATATCAGACATATAAATATGTCTATCAACCACCAAGGAGAAACACAACAACTTCGAACACGAAGGGTGAACTGACCAGATTATCTCGGGCTTAATCAATTCGGAGTGCACCAGATACTTGAGGAAAAAGACTAAAAAATTATAGTGAAGCGAGCTTTAATGTTTATCAAGGCAGTCAGATAGTTCGGGGCAAAGATCATGGTCCGCAACTTTTAGTAAGGCTAGCCAGTACGATCTTATGACAAAAGAGTTACAAGGAATACCATGAAACGATGACAACAATCAACAACCATTGATTCAAGACTTGCTTCTTAACTTCGCATAAGAATAAGGGCAAGTATGCATACTCTAGGTGCATTTTGTATTCTTCTGCTCAGTTCCTTCAACAACAACGTAAAGCCATAAAGCTCACTACAGAGTTCATCCGATACGCCGCAAAAAATTCGAAGTTATCAACTTGCCCTAACAAAGGACCCATAACGATAGCAAACACCACCAGACTTGTGTTGGAAAAATAAGCTCAGAGAGCGTTTCATCATCATAAAATTACAACTAGAATACCTTTGCAATCGTGACCACCAGAACTTGTCAGCAAGATTTGACCCGTTTGGATAATCTTCTCGAATCATGAACAGTCCATCCATATTCAGTCGTATCTGGTTCGTCAAAACGCTCCAAACATCAGCATGATCAAGACCAGAAACAATTATATCGAATAAACGATTCTTGTACCAGCCAGATAAAACTTCTAATGCCCCTATTCCAGATGTGTGCTTCCATCGAGTCAGAAACATACCACCAAAGTTGCGCTCTTCAGAACCACCCAAGGTGGATATTTCTTGTATGGCGACAGCTCCGAACTGATCATCTACCTCAACACAACTTGTCTACAATATCAGGGAAAGCCAGATCCGAATGAGGAAGGTAACATTACAACTAAGAATACAATTGAAGCATGTAGATCGTGAAGTACAAATAGATCGGGACCAAAGATAGTAAAATGCACCTAGTCCGAAGGCATGGAAGCATGCTGCTCAAATCCCATATTCAGACAACTAGCGATCAATTCGAATAACACATGAAGAATCGAACAGACAATACCCGAAGAAAAGGTATCAAATACAAAACATAAACAACAACACAGACGCAAGATCAGAAGGATTTTATTAAGGGCATAAATGTAGGATTTTCTTCGAACACATCTCAAGAAAAAGGGCATAAATGTACTACCAAAAAAATGTAAAGACACGTGTCGAAAGATTAAGGCAGAAGTAACTTAGTTAGATATAACCGTTTATAGGAAATAAGACATCTTCACTAGTTCTTATCCTAACTAGTCAGCCCTAAGGTAACTATTGTAACTTGATGTAAAAGAGAAAGTGAGATATGTTTGGAGGGGGCCTTTTTCTTCTTCCCACAACCAAGAGCTTAACAAGAACTCCAACTCCTTCTAATGGAGTTTGTATGTAATACTTCCAATCATAGTGAAACCCCGTGGATGTGGGATTCATTAATGGCCGAACCACGTAAAGAACCTTGTATTCATGTTTACTTTGATGCACTTCATCTCTTACTTTTTAGTAGATCTCCATCTTATGTGTTTGATTCATAGAGGTGTGGTTGTTAGATTTTTAACAACTACACCATATATATTTGATATTTCAGAATATAGTTAGGGACAATAAATCTAGACACAAGATAGGTTGGCGAACGATCTCCCAAACCATAGATATCTGAAGTTCCGGAATACAGGTAGGGATAGTTCATGAACGGTTTCCGAACCATCTCGCAAATCGTATAATTATGAATGGGATAGTTCACGAACTACGGTGATTTGAATTTGTGCAATAGACAACAGTTTATGAAACCAGTTCATAAACCGTACACATATGAGTTTGGGAATAGATGAATGGTTGACGAACCCGGTTCACGACCATAGCGTCCTGAATTCACGAACTGGCTAATGGTTCACGAACCGTTTCACAAACAGTCCCAGTACGTATTCGAAGACGCTCAAAGACTATTTTTCATAAATATATTTAGCATTGGTATGACTCTCATAAACACCTCTAAGACATCCATGATCATGAAAACACCTTGTATATGTACATCACGATTCAAGTTTTTCATAAATCGCAATGCGAATCGTTTTTTAATTTTGTGAAACAAACCACATGTTAAAGCGTGATTCGAAGATTCACGGTCGATTATTAAATCGTATATTTTCTTGTAAATAATATTGAATTATAAGGAGTATTTAATTATGTTCATATTCTTCCGTAGAATTTTGGTATATGATCCAATATATATTAACGAAGTTCGTTAAATATCAAAAAAAAAATGAAGCAGAACATTGGTTAAAGGCCACTATCTTGATAAAGGAGGTCATGAGTTCGAACCTTCCCATTCCCTTTTTTGAAAACCCATACTTGACTTCAGAATTTAGTCAAGAATCATAGTCAAACGTAGTTGACTATACGATTTATAGGTGAAACGATTCTAATACTCGATTTGAATCGAGTTGGACGAAAATGAAGCGAATCGCACGATTCAAATCGTGAATCGTGCGATTTTCAAACCATGTTGTTTACAACTTCAAAAGGCATATTGTCCAAGTACTATCATTGTACGAAGTTCTGGAACCCGGACTACAATGTATATTCTTCTATGTGATTTCAAAAACAAATTTCCCACATGCTTACCTGAAACCCTAAATAGAGTTTCATTTCATCTAAGCAGAGTGAGTTTTTGCTTGATTCTCAAGTTATCTTAGCTTGAATTCTAAGCAACCTTCAATATTGAAAATGTATAAATAGGGAGACTCGTTCAACTGAGAAATTCAATCCCTTACACTTCTGTGTCCTAGTTGATTGCTAGAATCGTCCTCTATTGACCTTAGTTTCCTCTGGGAAACATAATTAAGTCTATGACTGAAAGACTTCACTTAGGGATTTGTGAAGCCAGGTCCGCGTCTCTTTACGTTGATAGTTCATGTATTTTGATCTTGTTCTTTATGTTGTCGAGGTTTTAGTAATCTCTTTCAGGAACGAGATAGGCAGAAATCGCAAAGTTCTCTTCGTCTCAGGCTTTGTGATTCCTCAAGATAGATATCTGAAACTCTTCTTAATTGATTAGTCCACGATTTTTCTTGAGGGGTGGTTAAGAATCCGTGCTTCTCAGCTAATTCACTATAAGTATTCCAGATTTGTGAGGTTTGCTAGCTTTGTCTATTGCAAACATATTTTCAAGCCTTAATCAATTTGATCTAAAGGGGAATCAAATAGGATTATCTGTTAGAGGAAGATTGGTATCAAAAGTCTTCACATAGGCTGAAGCAACTCTTAGGTTGTAAAGGACGTCAGCTAAGGGAATCAATTGTCTAGAGATTTGCAATTGTTGTGTGCGTGTTTTTTTTACAATAAATAAAATAATAAAAAAATAAACAAACAAATAAAAGAAAATTACAAGTCCAAGATAAGAAATAAAGAAACTAACAAAAATGAAAGTCCAAATAAAATAATATCTCCGTTTTCCTCCTTTTTTTGGAAAGTTCGACTTTCCACTTTTAGCATCGAGTCAATCATGCACAACAAAAACAAAAATACCAAAAATGTAAAATAGAACAAAAAATATAAAAATAAATAATAAAAATAAAAATACAAAACCTAAAAATAAATAAATAAATAAACCTAAAACCTAAACCTAAATACAAATCTGCGTCGGCGATACCAAAAATTGATATAGTTTTTACAGTGATAAGAAAATAAGGTTCGTTGAGACTTGTGAAGATTTGGTTTCAGAATTTAATTTCTAATACTAAAATAAATAAAACTCAATTGAAAGTGATATCAGGTTTTTTTAGAAATAACCAAGACTCTGGATTCCACTACTATTCATGATTGAATGATAAGGATTTCAAAACTCTAATCAACTTTTAAGTCATCTTTTATATTAACTCACTAAAAATCAGACAAATTCTCAAACATTACTTGTAAACCTTAAGCATAGATCATCAATATATTTAACAAATCATAACCTATCAAATCGAATGACAAATAATTAAGAAAATCATGCAAACAATTAAAAACTCTGCAGAAGCAGTGATTAAGTGAATTATATAACAAAACTAGATAAAATAAAATAGTTACCCATCAATCATGTGTAAATAGCTTCATCCATTTCCTTGGTTACGAGGGAAATATCTCATTTTGTTGGAAACACGCTCAAAATATGAATTCATTGCTCAAAAGTTGTTTACAAAGGTGAAAAGAATCAAAAAGAATGAAACAACAGTCGCAGAAAGACTTTTGCAAAAAAATACACAATGATACTTCTCTTCTGTGGTTGAATATAAGACTGCTTTTGCGACTGAATTTATCAGCCCAATGCTCTTCGTGTTCTTCCTCCCTTGCAGCAGCAGTAACTTCTTCTTTCTCGCTCTGCAGGGTTCTAAACTTCACCCAACTACTCGATAACCTCCCCCAAACTTTCGATGACCCTATGTTGGACTCGAAACAATATATTTACACACTACTCGATAACCTCCCCCAGTAAGAGGTGCAGTACATCACAAAGGGGAACCGATCCTTGTATGAGGTGCAGCAAGGTTTATAGCAGAAAGGGGAACCGATCCTATGAACATGTGCAACACGTTTTTAGGAAAAGGGGAACATATCCTATGGACATGTGCAACACATATAAGTTAGATACCATATATATGTGGGGAACCGGTCCTAGTACCTAGTCAACCGAATTTTGGAAAGATAATGTGACTATGCACAATACTCACATGGAGGTAGAATCGAAACTTGTTTTGGTAGAACCGATAAACCTATGATTGTAATTGAATGTTTGTTTGATCAATCCCATAGTTCTTGAAAGTCAGATGAACCAATTCTAAACTTGTTTGGAAGTGTGGAAAATCGGTTTCAAGGTTGTAAGTGTGAAAGAGAACTTACAAAGAAAGGATGTCGACATACTTTGAACACGTGTTGTGAATGTTTATTTCTTCAATTGCTCAAAGTTATTCCTTAATAGATAAAGGAAGAAAATCCCAGGATCGAAACATAAGTAAGTTAAGAATCTTTTAATTAAGGTTATTAATTTTATTTTGTAGGGAAATACAAGAATTAGTAATGTGCATTTACCAATTAGATTTTTCCTAGAGATTTCGATCATTATATTTGGACAGAGCATTTCCAGGAATTATGGAAACTGAATTTGTGCTTTAATGAATATCTTGAGAATATTTTCGGTTTTGGAAATTCCTTGGTGTCCAAACTTCATTGTCTATAAATACTTGAAGTTTTCCTTTCTAGCAAACTAATCCTTCGTAACAACAGACTTCCTCTTTGTTTTTTTTACTGGTGCAGCCGCCTATTCGGAGAGGAGAGTAACCTAATTAGGCGAAATCTCTTACGGACGCTCAGTTTAAAGTCTTTTTTGGGATTGAGAATCTCTAGCGTGTACCGTTGGTGGGAAACTAGATAATTGCGGTTTATCTTTTGTTTTCATTGATTTGATTGACTAACGGTGGTTGAAATATGATTGCACCTAGTTTGTTTACGCTTGAGAATCTTCTCTTCTGATATAAGATTCACTCAAACTAGTTCAGAGTTTCGACAGGGATCTTTAGACTGTTGTTAGTGCTAAAGACGATCTTGTGATAATCCATTGTTAACATACTTCGTTCTGTGCGTGATTGATCACAAGATAATCAAGTGATTGTGTGCAGGTTATTATTGAAGATCTAAGAAGATTTGAAGACGAAGAAGATATTGAAGATTTCTGATTTATGAGTTCATAATATTTGGTGTGCACAATATTTGTTTCGCTAAAAGAGGACCCAATTAATAATCGGTTTATCCTTGTGGTAGATTGGATTTATTAATTGAGTAGATCGACATCAACACAATTCTTTGGATTAAGAGTGTTGTTGGCTTAATCTTAAACGATTACTTCGGTAATTGAACATAAGATAGATTTAAGGACCTGACGAAGGAGTTTATGTTAAGATAAACTGAAGAGCCTTTGTCCAACTCATATCACTTGGTTGAAAAGAGTTGATACCAAATAGATTTGTTGTTCCTTTACTGTTTGGATTAGGAACCAAAGGAATTGATCCAAGTACGTGACTTATTTGTAAGTTGGAGGCATGGGAATACAGACGGAACTAGGTGAACTATAAGTTTAGTTGCTTGGTCTCAACTATACGGAGTTGGTGTAATTTTGTGTAGCGGCTTAATCCTGAGAGTATTCAATTCTGGACAAGGTCCCGAGGCTTTTTTGTATTTGCGGTTTCCTTGTTAACAAAATCTTGCTGTGTCACTTACTTTATATTTCCGCATTATAATTATTTTATTATAATTAAAGTAAATTACATAAACGTTAATTCATATTTACTTGATAAGTGAATCCTATTGTGTTTGGTTAAGTCCGAACCTTTTTATCAAGTAACATACTTCGTTGTTGTATTGTCTCTATCTCGTATCCATATATGATCACACGAAGTGTGAACCCATTAGTTGTATTGTCTCGACTCAGTCCATAGACAATCACTTTCGGATAAATGACTTATAGGTATAGGAAAAGTTTTAGCTTGAGGTATATTTGGGTACCCTCTCCTTTTCATATAACTAAAACCCGAGAAACTCTTTGTTTCCTGATTTATTGAGAACCAATTAATCCTTCCTTTTTTTTAACGTTTCCATACACCTTACCGATCTTGTTTAGTGTTAACAGGCCTGAACCAATTGAAATCCATGAGTAAAACTCGTCCAAAAACTGTCTAAAAGAGTACGCAGCTAACTGTCCAATTTTCCGCCAAAATTCGTTTTTAAAAGAGGAAGATGGGTGTGCCCCTAACCTTTGTTGGGGTGCGAAATAACAGATAGAAGGTGGGTGTCCCTTAGTAATTGGAGTACCCCTTATCCATTTTGGGTGTGTGAATAGCAGTTGTCCTTCGGGGGGTGCCTGTAGTACATATTCAGGGTGCCTTTAGTAATTTTCTCTCGAGAATCCAAAAACTACTTTTCGAGCCAATTTTCCCCCAAAAGCTTATTTCTCCAAAAACACCTACAAAGACATAAAAATCCAAATAAGTGCAAAATCGAGCATTATAAATACATAGAATTGAGATCATATCAGACACAAAAATGTGTCTATCAGGAAGGTGGTAAGTAATAAGAAGATGATGTTGTTACGGCCAAGAGGAGTTCAAAGAGAAGAAGAATGAAGAAGAAGAAGATGATGATGTTGTTATCACTGCATAAATTGTTGTGCAGTCGAGAAAATGTCTGCATAAATTGTTATGCAGTCGAGAAAATATATGCATAACACATTATCCGGCATCTTTTTTATTAGGTGTGAAATTGAAAATGGATGCATAATGCATTATGCAGTCAAGAAAATGGATGCATAACCTGATATGCATCCAAAATATGGTTGCATAATGCATTATGCATCGAGAAAATTGTTACATAATCTTTTATGCATTGAGAAAATGGATGCATAACCTGATATGCATCCGTGAATATGGCTGCATAATGCATCAATTTTTTCTGTACGCACTAAAATCAACAAAAACAATGACTACATAACTTGTTATGCAGTCGAGAAAATGGTTGCATAATTCGTTATACGTTTGCTTTTTTGTTGGAATCAAGCATATACAACATTTTAGTGGCAACGAGATAAATGTATGAACAAAAATATAGTTGTGTAACGTGTTATGCATCTTTTGTGGTGTATGCATATTGTGTTATGCATCTTTTTTTGGAGGCTGCATAAAGAACGTGTAGTCAGTTTTCGAAATTTTTCCTAAAATGATGATCACTTCCGATTTTTTCGTGAAAAACAAAAAATTGTGCTCGTTGTGTAGATTTTCTTTAAATGCTTTCCAACGAGATAAAATTTGTTAAATTCCAAAGCGTGAATTTTTAAATGTGTTATATTCTAGTTTTTTTGCCAACTATATCCCTGAAAAATTAGCATGCATAACGAGTTATGCCGATATTTTTCATAATTTCAGATAATTATGGGTTTCACTATAACCCAAAAATGTCTTGGGGCTGCTAATAAATATATTATGTTACGAAGTCACAGTACATATTAGTCATCCAGTTCATTAAGATCAACTTCTAGCCCACCCTAATATTACCACTAGAGTAGTACATTCAACAAATGACACGAACTAAGATAACTAATTAAGATACATAAATTAAAGAAGTTGAATGGACACAAAGAAGAGGATATGGGAACTGACTAATTGTATTCCCTTCTTATCTTATTGATTTTGTTAAGTCTCTCAGACCATTATAACAGACCACCAAGAGGGATATATATAGGTGCTGTTACAAAACACTAATGTGCCACGTTTGTAGTTAACGTGTCACGGTACATTAACGTTTTTCTGCTGATGTTTATCAAATTGGGATTAATTGACCAAGTCAATACACTATCCACGAAAGACTGGAATATTCTCGATGGTGGGCCACCAGTCTATGTTTACACAACACTCTCCCTTGGACCACCATTACTCCAAATTAAATACGTTGTCTTGTCGATATATTACAAGAATAACTTTGTAAGACAAAAGCTGGTTGAAAGAAAAGAGTACACTTTTTAAAACCTCAGAGTGACGGTGATATTCATGAATTTTCTCCTCCTTCCAGAGCTCCGCCAGGAAAACCATTTAGGACAAAACCTGAACGCTGGAAGATCACAATAACATTGTCAACACGGCTTGTTTAGCTTCATATAAAACTTATCAGGAAAAACCGTGTGCAGTAAAAACCTGACTTAAGAGTAAAGTGTGATAATCCGATCACTGACTCCGCCAAAAATTCTATGGATATCCATCTCTTTACATGATGCTCATTGTTCTAAGTTGTTATCTCATTAAAAACCTCGTCAGGAAAATCCAGAGGGACAAAACCTGAACGTAGGGAAATATGAGTTCTCAGATCAATGATAAACCCACAGATGTTGCCTCGTTAAAACCTTGCCCGGAAAAACCCAGAGGGACAAAGAACCAGGACAAAGGAAAAAGAGTACAACATTTCGAACTGCGGATAGCAGTGGTCTCGCATGCCTCATTAAAACCTTGACAAGGAAAAACCCAGTGGGACAAAACCTTGACTAAGGAAAAAGAGTACATGACGTAATGTCCAACATGCCTATATCCATAGTCTTCCACGACTTACTACCCCTGATGAGTAGCCTTCTCACTTGATTACTGTGTCTGGTAACACTGCATAGAGATCACGAACCATCCTTTAACGTCTTCAGCGGCCTTTAATTGAGAAACTTGGTCCGATTTTACTATGTGCAATTTCTTATTATCGCCTGATTGTACCAGCTTTTTATTCTCAACCAGTTTTGTTTGGACAATCGTTACCGATCGAAGGATAATAAACCTATGGGGATCCTCTTATACCAAGCTATTAACTAGGAGAAGATTTATTTGTTTTAACAAACCTGCAAAAAATCAAAACTTAAACAGTCTGATTATACTTTCTCTGTGGGAGACATCTAACGATCTTTTATGCGAAAGATCAAGCTTAATGGTACCACGAAGATGAAGGGGTTTTCTTCGGACCAATGTCTCGATATTGGTGCTAGATAGAACCAGAATTACATGTTTACTACAGACCCAATATCAGGTACCTATAACATATCTCAGTTAATGTACCATTAGTTTACACATCTTTTGGGTAATACAAACCACATAGTGATACATCTCCTTGGTTGAGATGTAAGCGGACCAATCTTAAAAATAAGAGATCAAATGATTAGCTTGTCCATTTAAACATGTCTAAACCTTTATGGTTGACGAAATTAAAGGACTTCTAGCTATAATGCTCAATCAAATTGAGCCCTTGTTTTACCGAGATTTTCCATCTCGAACTCCTGCTTTAAGCATTTTTGTTCTTTGGAGAATTCTTCATGAGTTACAATCAAATAGATGTTGTATATTTCAAATCTAGTAAATGCAGAGTTTATGAGCATATAAAATGGTTCACATATCCCTGGGTAATATAAGCATTCACTTAGAGGATTGATCACTTTCGTCCTTATTGAGTAAATGTTATGACATGGTAATTCTACTGAAAAAAACTTCAGGAATTTACATGCAGTTTTTTGTATCTAGTCTTTCATACAGATCTGCAGTAACCACATCAACTAGATGCACATCGAGTCCTTAAAGACTGCCATACAAATACCATAAAGGTAGTTGCATCCATAATATGGAATATGTTACAAAGAAATCCATCTCAGGTTCCTGTAAAAGACTTTGTGCCATTAGTTGACTTTACCTTTCTCACTATGCATATGCGCCCACCTGTAGCCACTAGGGGTTACATTATCGGATGTCGGAACTGCAAACACCCGTTTGTGGCCAAGAGTAGCTCACATTATCGAGTATTCGGGCTGCAATACCAAATTTATGCATTTTTGTGAGAAACTGTTATTCTGCTTTGATCTCCCCTGGTTTAACCAATCATACCTTTGATGACATTTCCATAGGGAGTGGTTTAAACCAACAACACCTACGGAAGTATCAGTGGATACTTTGACTATGTCATCAACGATCACTGGATTACGATCGCAAATTTCTCTATTGCATGCATGCCTTATGGAAATCCTCTCATTTTGAGGTTTCACAGCCTTTGCAGAGACATTCTCTTATTAGGAGAACTATACTCAGAGAAATTAGATCTTCCACTGATAATCTCTTTGAGAGCACTATCTTTCAATGATTTTTGATTGACTCTTCCTTTTAAGAGGTGCAGAATATTTCAAGTCAACTAGTCATCCATGCTCAAGGTGTGTTCTAAGTGACGCACTTGCTACTACATTTACAGCTTCTCTAGGAAGCAATTTGATTTGCAATCTCTGAAGATGTCTTTCAGTGATGAAAACATCAAGATGAGATACATCATGGTTTATCTTTGTGCAAACCGGGATACTTCACGCTGTTTTTCAGGCGATAGCCTTTCCTCCCTCAAACGGTGGGAAGACTTTCTCATCAAATTTGCAAATCTTGTAATAGAGTAGTAACAACTTTGGAATATAACACGTCTCAAACAGAAAAACATGACAATGGTTACATGAGTAATAAGTTCAAAGTGCACAAAAACATCAAATGTGCTCACCATCAATGCCCAAAGCATTACTAGGATGATACAATATCAACGGATGACAAACAAGAGTTTCATTCAAAACTATACAAGTATAGATACACAGTTACCACCAGGCGAGATGTCGAGTCATTTATGACTACCAGACCATACTTCCATAAACCTAGTTAGTGTCTGTGGAAACTCACTTTCAAGGGGTGGCGCTGCATAACAAGCGACCTCAATTAGTTTTCTCACTACGCTTTTACATAAGCATCAAATTTGTGATTGATGCTAAGACTAAGTTTCAAGAGCGTACACAAGGGAGAAAACACTTCAATATGAACTAAGGTCCATGTCTTCCAATCATCTAAACTTTGTCGATAATTCCTTTGCAAAGGGGATATCTATCCACAATGATTTCAGTAGCTACTCTGAATATTATCGACAACCAGTTAACAATCAGTTAATAACGATCTCACATCATTCTCTCGAGTAAGAGGATACTCTAATCCATTGGTACCAAATCTGAACATGCGGGATATCCTTCTCCTTGAGATATCGACGCAAATTATGTGGATATGCTCCTCGTCGGGAGTTATCAACTCATCACTCAAAGAGAATATGGACGTTATCTGATTAGATTGGCATACCTCATATAAGAGGTTTTCTTCTATGCTAAGAAGAATATTCTCAGACGAAGCAATCATTGCGATTCCATGGCATGCCTTGCAAGGACTTTCTTACGCCGAATCAAGCAAGCGCACTCTTGATAAATCTAGCAATAGAGTATTCTCTAACACCTCAGGAATTTCTCGGTGTGAGAATTTAGATGAGACACAATTGGATTTAACCAATGTCGTCGACGATTCTCCCCTTGAACCTTAGGCGGGATGTCTCATCAACAAAACATTCAGTTCCGCATTACTCTGCCTATCAAGGGAGCAACTGGGTGCAGAAAAATAATAATACGCAACCCAGGAGAGGTAACTGATCAGGTTTCCTCTCTCGTTTACTGTCCAGCTGGTATTCATAAAAGAATTTGCTTTGCCATGCAAAATCAACAGTAAACTGTAAAATAAATTCTGTGAGCATAGACACTATCTCAATATCAGTTCCAATCCTGCCAAGACGACCAACAGAGATCGACAATAAACAACATTTCAAATGCACGTATCGTGTCTTTTATGTCACAACGATAACATAGCTCTTCCAGACTCAAAACGGCTTATTCAAACCATTCATTATGCTACCGTCCCGTATTATTCCACTTCTAGTGGTACGGTGCTTATCAGGTTCTTAAACCCAAGAACTATTGTGGTTCCCATATTCAAATATGCCTACCACAATTGTATTTTTACTTCTTTGCCAAAGTTAAACTTATTTGCATAGGTACTGCTGCAAATTTAATTTACCAAATTCAGGATTTTAGGTAATAGCTCAGGCGACGAGAAGACATGATATTAACTCTAAATATCATTTACAAAAATGCAACAATCATTATCGCTTAACGTTTGTATATCTACGAGGCGCATTTAAAACATGTAGCTCTCATTGTTGCTATAACAACATATACAAAGTGCAAATTAAGCAGTAGGTCTTTGCAGGTAGCCGATGCATATAATAGACGCAGATTGTGCATGCCGTAAAGCTAGCGGGAACACATAAGGGCGCAAAATATGCAGCTCTCCTTATTGCTCACCACAACATTTTATACGGTGCATATATCTTCTACAGAAATTAATCCGAACTATTTACCACAAAAATCAATGGTGAAACAAGGAATAAAACATTCCAAATGTAATATATACGGTTCTAACATAATACCGACAAACCTCCAACTTCGTCTATCAGGCTCGACGAAATATTAATTTATCAAAGTTGAAATATGGACACATTCTTTATACCTTAAAATAAATTATCTCTATACCAATTGCGGGTCATTTCAAGGACCGCTGATAGAGACTGGCTAACCACGTTAACCCGGTGTCTATTTTTCATCGCATTCCGACCTTAGGTGGAACGACTTTGAATTCTGGAGATTATTATAGCAAATGAATATTAAAAATTTTCTATCCCTAAGGATGCAACAATTCCTCGCTCTGTCGATATTAAAATCGTTAATAACATAAAACTCATTGGTGTACCAATAAAGGTAATTTTATTCTCTACGCCATCCAAAAGGACGCGGAAAAACCTTCTGTTGGTTGTCTAAAGAGGAAAATAGCAAAACGCTGCAAAACTCAAATATTTGGCTAAATTCGAAAATCGAGTAACATCACAAATATGAGTCGTCGCTAATACGTAACTATTTTGGATATCTCTTCATATACCGTATAATTTATTGTGCTCCAAATAGCACATACAAGACACAGTAAGATGTCTAACTCTCTCTTTAACAAGTTCTAATTAAAATAGGAAACAAAGTTAGACATAATAAAAATTGTATGCATAAAATTACTTAGAAATAGCTAAATATTATATGCAAGGGTTGAAGAGAATTATCCTTTTCCATATCGTCGGCCCCCAACGATTACCACACAGCAATTCGTGCTGATAACGTGTTACGAAGTCACAGTACATATTAGTCATCCAGTTCATTGAGATCAATCTCTAGCCCACTCTAATATTACCACTAGAGTAGTAGGTTCAACAAATGACACGAACTAAGATAACTAATTAAGATACATAAATTAAAGAAGTTGAATGGACACAAAGAAGAGGATATATGTGAACTGACGAATTGTATTCCCTTCTTATCTTATTGATTTTGTTAAATCTCTCGGACCATTACAACAGACCATCAAGAGGGATATATATAGGTGCTGTTACAAAACACTAATATGCCACGTTTGTAGTTAACGTGTCATAGCACATTAACGTTTTTCTGTTGATGTTTATCAACTTGGAATTAATTGACCAAGTCAATACACTATCCACGAAAGACGGGAATATTCTCGATAGTGGGCCACCAGTCTATGTTAACACAACATATTAGTTTTTCAAGGTCTTAGCCTAATTTCCCCTTTGGAATAAATGGGTAAACTAGTTCGGGCCGAACTAACCCGCCGTCTCAGCGTTCGGTACGTTAAAACCACGTATAATCCGGTAAGCTGAGAAAAGTCACGTACTGGGTTCGGAGATTCAGTTGGACGTCCGTTCGGTGCGGGAACAATCTGTTCGCAAAAGTTCGCGAATGATACGGCGAATGCCTAAGAGCGTCCACAGTGGTGCGAGTATAACCAAAGACCAAAGACTAAAAAAAAAAGACCAAATTTGGGTTTAGTCCGTCATGTGGCGTAGTGGGAAAAGAGTATATTTGGTCGCGCGTTGATAAACATTACGTCTGGGATCAGGCGTTGGTAAAGATAACGCCCGAATGGGGCGTTGGTATAGTATATGCATCAGAAACAAAAAAAAAAAAAAGAAAAAAAAAATGGGGCGGAGGTATAAAGCCCGCCCCATGTAAGTTTTGAAAATTTGTGAAAGTGGGGCGTTAAGTATATCAACGCCCCGTTTCATGCGTACATTATATTAACGCCCCATCGGGCGTACATTATATCAACGCCCCGTTTCAGGCGTACATTATATCAACGCCCCGTTTCATGCGTACATTATATCAACGCCCGATGAATGGTGGATATTATATCAACGCCCGATGCGTGGCGGAGATTATATCAACGCCCGACTATATTTGGATTTGGTCCTGATCGCAGATCAAATTTGGTCTGGATTTTACTCTTTGATCAAATTTTGATCGATGGCCGTCCCACTACACCAGTTGCTCTAACTAGACCCCAAAATATTATACGTGTTCTCCACGTGCCAAATGCATTGTTTATTGGATAAAATTCAATACATAAAAGTAGATTTTCTCAATGTCTAGAAACTAACCCTCCGTAGACAAGTATTAGTTGTCATCTGTCAATGGTATTATCGTAGTTTAATGAATATTCAGGTCCAGAAGGTACTATCAACCTCAAAGAGATCCTGTTACTGCCGTATATATTTGACCAGATTTTATTTTGTTAATCACAAGGTTGGATTGTTGTGCTCCAAAGAAACAGAAGAAATTTCTCTGGTAATTTGTAAGTGAGTAATTTCTGGTTTCTTTATTTTTTTTGTGAATCGGGTTTTTGTTTTCCAACATGAAGATTTCAATTAGATCTGAATAGGATTGCTTTTGATTAAAAATTATGTTTTCTTTTTTCACTGAGCAGAAAACGGCAGAGAAATGGCTTCAGATCTAAAAGTTCATTCTTTTGAGGATGTTTCGAAGCATAACAAAACTAAAGATTGCTGGCTTATAATCTCCGGAAAGGTGTTATTCTCCCCCCCCCCCCCCCCCCCCCCTTTTTTTTTTATATGATTTCGTGATGAATCCCATATCTAATTTTTAATCTATTTGAATATTCCAGCTTAATCCAGTGATTTTTCGGACGGGTTCTGTCTAGAAAAAGGGATTTTTTTTACTTGAATGAGTGTTCAGTTTTACAGTGGATCTTCAAATTTTCGTGTCCTAGTTAACCTAGATAGTTCGTCATGTAGGTAAAAATACAATTTAATTTGAAAAAAAAATCTTAGAGTATTAGATAGTAGCTGGCTAGAGGCCATGTGATGTGATGCTAATGTTAGGTGTGATAGTGATCAATATTATATATAGGTCATTCCATAAAAGTTCAGCTGTTAAATTATTCTTGATTATATGGACATGATCAATTTTATAAAGACACAGATGCGGCTTATCCGAGGCCTCATCGATGAAGGAGATGTGTTATGATCAAGAAATTGGATCTATTGATTCAATTGCATTTTACACGAAAATTAAAGAAACCATCTGTTTTGACTCTTTTAAAAGTTTTGAATGAAAAATGAGCTTTGTGAACTAGCACATGAGAGAACCAATAATCTTACAAGTCTGTTATGCACTACAAGTGACACTGTTGTAACTTGTTAGCTTTTGATCATAGGATTAAATGATTATTTCATTCTCCAAAAACAATCTCGATTCAGGATGTTGCGACTCATATGTATTACAGTACTGATATCGTGCCTATCGTTGGTGAAGGAGCCACTCCTTTAGGTTGGTACTGTGAAGCGAACACATCTCTTCTGTCTATAATGAGGCTTTGAATATGCCTTTTAAGCAGCATTTTGAAAAGCGAAAGCGTGAAGCAATACGCTTTCTTAGCAAGGCGCAAAGCGCTTCTAGAAATCATTACCGAACGCTGCTTCGCTAAGAAGTAGATCACAGAAGAAAAAGAAGTTCTCAAAAACTAAGAAGTTCTTGAATATATAGATTAATAGATACTTGCAAATCCATATGAAAAACTAAGAAGTTCTCAAAAACTATACCTTTTTGGTACACTTTTTTAGCTTGGGTATACATGGTCGGGGAATGGATGTAGATCACAGAAGAAAAAGAAGAATCATCTAGTTATAGGGGTTTTAAATATTATTTTAGATTATTATTAATAAGCTAAACAGACATCAGAGCAGGTTTATGGGCTTTAAAGCCCCCAAAAAAACTGACAGATAAAACCTATTAGCAAAGCGTGAGTATCAACGCATTTTGGAGGCGGAGCGCTAAAAAGCGGGTGTTAAAGCGTGAGGCGAAACGTTTTTTAAATTGCTTTTAAGTCATAAAAGTTGGTGGTGTGTGCACTTTACATTTCCATCAATGATCTAATAATTGAGGGTTGAATTTTGGTAAAAATTTTGAGGAAGAAGTGAGCTTTATAAACTAGCAGATGAGTGGAAAACCAACAATCTTACACTTCTATTGTGTTCGTGCATACTATAGGTGACATTGTTGTAACTTGTAAGCTCGTGATCATAAGATTGGATGATTATTTCCTCCCTCCCAAAGTAGTCTCAATTCGTAAAGTTTCAATTTGCATGTATTATGGTATTAATGCCGTACCCATTGTTGATGTCTTTATATGATTACTTGAAACTCCAAAGGTGCACACTGCTTTATTGGTATCGGTTAAGTCCTTGATTTATGCAGTAAAGGAGCCTTTTTTTTTTCCTTTAACACTTGTTACTGTAGAAGTATGTTCCCTGTTTACTGACATGGAATTTGTTTGCCGAATTTTTATTGGATATTTGTATTTCTGTTATTTCACACGCTTGTTTATTGAACAAATTATTACCGATCATGGACATGAAGTACATGAACCACACACATACCGAAAAAACAAAAAATGTATTTGGATATGTATTCAAGAAACAGTTAGGCTTTGTTACAGAATTTGTGCAACTCTAACACTGTACTGAACTGGTAATCTCATAATTTCTGTCACCAAAAAGCTAAACACCTTGTGCACTTTTGCTTCAATTTCCGTTTTGGGGGGAAAAAGTTTTATTATTTGTGGTAAATGTACATCTATCAAAGGCATCGGTTAGACTGTGGAGTTGAGCAGGATGGGCATCTAAACTCTTATATCGTCTGAATTTCATTTTACTTTTTCAATGTCAAATGTCAACTATCCAATAATTTGTCTATTGATCTACTTTATCAGGTTTATGATGTAACCCCGTTCATGGATGATCATCCAGGAGGAGATGAGGTCTTACTATCAGCAACAGGTAAAAAAGTCCAACTCGTTACAATTTGACCCAGTTGTCCTGAGTCCACAGGATTCCTCCCATCCTCGAGTATGTGGCTGTTCTCCCTCATTAGGGTGTTTGCATTCTTCCTCAGCAGCTTCAGTGTAAACCAAAGGGATCTGATCCCTCTTATAGTCGAGTGCCTAGTTAGCTAATTGAAATAAATCAGAACCATTTAATTCTCCATCCATTTAAACTGCCGCCCTTTATGTGCATCTTTTTTTGTATGAATGTCTGGATTTAAACTGGTAGGAATGTATGGATTGTATGAAGTGTAAAGAGTTTGCATAGGAAACCGTGATCCATCTTATGTGGCGTGAGGAAAGGAGAATGAAACCATATTCCTTTCTGTCTATTAATCATTTCTTGAATGTTGCAAATATCTCTGATTTTGTTAAACTTTTGGATTAATAAGGAACTTTTTCAGGTATGATATCAAATAAAATCTCGGTATACGCACTCTGGGAATGTGAGTAGTTTATAGATTCGGTGTATAGTAGACTTTTAAATTTTTGCAAGGTAGAGTTAAAAAGTGACTTATCTGGTATGTATTAGCTGAATTTTTCAGTCTAAATCTCGGAGCAGGGACTCAGGGAGTATGACTAGCATATAGATGGGGCATGTGACCATATATAAGAGATAGATTTTAAATTTTTGACTAGGTAGAGTTATATGTCAAGTGACCTATCTGGTATATATAAGCTGAATATTTTAATTCTGATTTCATGCATATAACACGAATTTATACACGAATTGATGCTTTTGCGAGTTTTTACCAAGTCACGAATAATTGACAGCATAGTTGACCGAATTTACATTTCATCAAACCGATTATTACATGACCCATTGTCGTTCTGAATTTTAGGGGATCGCGGAATTGCTAACTAGGGTCGAGAATGGGGTGTTAATGAAAGAGTTCTTGTAGAAACCAATAAAGTTGGCATCCCTAAACTTTTGATACAATTTTGCAGGAAAAGATGCAACCAATGATTTTGAAGATGTGGGTCACAGTGACTCTGCCAGAGACATGTTGGAGAAATACTACGTCGGAGAGATTGACGCCACCACTGTTCCATTGAAACGTGCATACGTTCCACCTCAACAAACACCATACAATCCTGATAAAACTCCCGACTTTGTTATAAAGATTTTGCAGTTCTTGGTACCACTCCTGATCTTGGGTTTGGCCTTCGTTGTCAGACATTACACCAAGAAAGAGTAGTAGCTGCAGTTACCTTCACCAAGCAAATCCGTATTCATTCACAGCAAAGACATGTTTACCAACTATCTTTGTGAATTTGCATGTTCTTGGTCAAATGGACGTCCTAAATTTGTAGCGTGTTTCAAGAAAACCCATTTTGTTTTTTGGGGGGTTCCTTCAGTTGAAGAGGAATCAACTTTTTGTACACTGATATATCTTCCTGGTTTTCATCCTTCTGGATCTTTATTTCTTAGTTCTAGCATTTCCCATTAGTGTATCATTCTGAAAAATGAAAGCTTATTTGGGTCCAAAATATCTCCTAACTCAACAACGGATAAGACTCACTTAGCAAGAATGGGAAAAGTTTTGTATCTTGATTTTCTCCTGTAGTGGTATACACCGGAGAACTGCTACATTAGATTCGGATATGAGTCATATGACCATACAGGAATCCTGGCTGACATGATTCCCGGACTGCCAGAGTTCTTTGGAGTTCAAGTGTACCCATGTAGAGTGTTCGTGATGGGATAGCTTTGCCCAGCGCATTGGCATCGGTCGGGGCAAACATGAGTGACTCTTGGCCTACTATAGAGTTTGTTCGTTATATATATCAGTGGTTTGTAACATTGAACAGTCGCATCTTCTCTGCCCGAGTTCTGGAGCCGGCTTAACACGAACAATGTGCCCCTTTACCAGATCGGTCATGTGGGGGTGTTTGTTGCTAAAATTTCTGGCCGTTACGATAGCTTCTATCGGGTAACATATACCTGTTTATCCTGCATAACATGATTGTAGAGAAGTGTTCTGCCTGGCCTGTTTTTCACCAGTCTGAAGTGAACGGGGATAATATTACAGCTCTTGACACTCCCTGCTTGTATCCTACATTTATACTCTAGCTTTTGCAATCGTTGGCAGCCATTATTGATAGCTTCTATCGGGCAACATATATATACCTGTTTAGCCTGCATAACATGATTATAGATAAGTGTTCTGCCTGGCCTGTTTTACAACAGTCTGAAGTGAAAACGGGGATAATATTACAGCTCTTAACACTCTCTGCTTACAAAGGTTCCAAATTTAAATTCAGAAAAAACCAACAATAGAAACCAGATAACAAATAGAAAAAGATCAAATTCTGCCTTATGACTTAAATTGCTCTTTTTTCTGTATCTTGTTTTGCCACAACCCATTCAACATTCAGTTCTTGAAAAGTGGGCAAAAATAAGAATTGTGAGTTACATTACATATTCCTTAGCATTTTTTTTCCTTTCTTAATTCTTCTTACAAGTACCATTGTTGCAAAGACAACATTTTTTTTTTCTGGAGGACTTCCCCTGGATTTAGTAGGGAAAAACCTTAAAAAGAGTGAGTACATCAGAGATATAAATATTAATTAACAAAAAGCGGAAGAGATGAGAACATGGATACATGTCGAAATGATTTATCATCCCAAGCTTGAAGCAATTACTCCCCTTTTGATCTGTTATCGAAGAGATGAGAACCTGGATACATGTCGAAATGATTTATCATCCCAAGCTTGAAGCAATTACTCCCCTTTTGATCTGTTATCATCAGCATTGTGATGCTTTCGACCTATTGATTTGTTGTCCACTAGCATAAGAATGAAAAGTTCCCTAGCTGACATCAGACGGATCCTCTTGAATCTTTGTATGAAGGGTCACAACCAAGTCATGGGCATCATCTAGAAGTTTCCAAACATCAAGTTGCCCTGCCATGCTATTACACTCCCTTATAATCTCATCCATGCTGCTATATTTCTCTATGATCAGCTTCCTGCGCTGGAGTACACAGGCAGCAATTGCATAGAGCAATAGATCATCTGTCGGTGGGGCTCTTTGCCGTATCCTCCCCCATGCAGATTTTCCGATTCCAGCTCTAAGTGCCGCTTGATCTGCCCACATTACTTCCCATATACACACTGTTTGTTCAAATGTAAGTTCCCTTCTGAAAAGAACTACCACCATTCTGTAGACAAAGAAGCAATCCTCAGCTTGAAGCTTCTCAAGGTGCCTATAAAGGTGGGAGTCTTTAGATTTAATGATCTTCGAAACAATATTTAACTGCCTCCTAATTCCAACTTCATCGAGCCTGAAATTGTGTCGAGCTTTCCTCATAAAACCAACAAAACACCAGAATGCTTCATGGTCCTCTTCTATTACTGCAATTATTGGAGAGAGAAGGTCACTCATTCCCTGACAGTATCCAATCTCTGCATCATAAAGTGCGTAGGCCTCTAAAATTGCAACAAGCCGCGCTGCATGAAAGATCCTGCATGGCTCAAGGTGCTCATAGTCCTTTAATCTAACAGCCTCAGCTGAACGTCGGGCCCGACCCTCTGATACTGCAGCCTGGCTTGGGGAATACACCATCCAATCTGAGTTTGCACGTACAGCATCTACACGGATTATCCTCTGCCATGTGGCAAAATCTTCAGCTATGTATGTGTCAGAACTAATTTCGGCTGTTGACGGGGCTTCCTCCTTGGCATTGTTCAGGTCATTCTCTTCGCTTCCTTCCGTGGCAAGAAAAACCTGACTTTCAACTTCTTCAACTGAGGAGTCAGAATCAGAAGACTCGGATGGATCAAAATTGGTGATTACACTGTGACCTTCTTCACATTCTAGAAATAAATTAGGTCCAGAAGAGTTTATGATATGGATGATTCCTTCTGGGTCTGAGTCTTCGTCTGCCAGGCTTCTTCCTTCGGAGGAGAGAGATTCCCTAGCACTAACCACATCTTCTGACCCAGAAGAATCCATACCATGGACTGAACTTCCACTGCCTCCGTTTGTTTGCTTCAACTTAAAAGTCTCACTGTTCCGCTTGAGGAGTCGCCTGCACTGTCTCCGCAGATTCTCATATTTCTTCCTGCACCAGATATTCAACTATAAATAAATTATGATTGTTTTTAAGATTAAAAAAATTAAAGGCTCCTTTCAGGATAAATTATTGACAACCCATCAACTGGACTCATAAAAAAAATGAAAAATATTCACGTAACTGACAGATAAATGGATTGTGTACCTATTTTGAACTTTAATAAAATCCCTTTCTTCTTCCGTGGAGTTCAAGTCGTAGCTGTATACAAAAAGTTCAAAGTTCAAATGATTGATGAAATCAATTACGTACAATGAGAAGAGATGACGATTAGAGTGCTGGGGATCAGTTCTAAAATATTTCTCTTCATTATCTTCAGGTACTAAGTTCTATAACAGAAAACAGAACATCAGCACATTATTCATTTACTTATCAAATCATAAGTAAGAATGTGGAAAGAAAATCCAAAGAGTCTAATTTGAGCTACTCTTTTTGTAGTAAGTAGCTACCCTGAAACTACTCTTAAAAGCCAATGATAACCATGGCCATATTAACAAGCAAAAGTACAAATAACCACAAAACAAAAGCTATTTCAGTTGAATCAGAAACACATACAGATAAAACTAACCACTCATTTCAATACTCGTATACTTATGTTCATGACAAAAAAAATTGTTTTGAAACAATTCATGACAAAATTGACCTCCCTCATTGCACGAATTTTGTGGATAAAATAAAAGAGAAACAATTCATGCAGCGAAAACAGTTTTAAAGAGCCCAATTATTCTAGAAGGTTTTCTGGAAAATAAATTCCAACAAGCACAAGATATATAAAAATACTCACACTCCAAGAAGGAATGGCCAGACATCAGTCCTTATGCTTGGATCTACACCCTGCATAAAAAGCAAAAGAAAGTATACAATCAAAACCAGTTGTCAAATAAAGACAGCAGAAAAGGTACATCAAAAAACTTGTATGGCAACTACAATAACTTACTCCACTACGAACTTTCTTTAAGAATTTCACTCTATCACGAATTTTTCCGTCTAGAGTAAACAAGTTTTTCCATTTCCGGGATGAGAGGGAATGCTTTCTTCTCCTACGAGACCATGGTGATTTAAGACTAGACCTGAAAATGAAATTTATAAACAATAAGTAACCTTATTACAGAAATAGGGATAACGACAGGATGGAATTTTATAGTGAAACGATAGATTAGGTTTCACAGATGAGATTATATAAAATTCAGAGAGGTTCATACTATGTAACTACCAAGGGCTGTATAAGACAAAACATATGACTAACCAAGAGAATCAATTGACATTTATCCAACGGACTCGGAAATACTTGCGAATTATATCAGAAATATATAGCAGATACATATACATGTTTCTTGAAGGGTTTAAGTGTACTGATACAACGTAAAAGATTAATGATCAATACTCACATCGGACACTAGAGAACAGTTCAGATATATATATATATACAGAATCAAAGTCATTCCTAAGTTAACCCAAGCTTGGCATATTATAGCACAACATTGTCAGGCTCATAAAACCGAATCACCCAGCTAAAAAAAGTTCCTCTATAGTTGCTCTAACCTCTAGACTAAAAAATGTTGATAGATGTTAAAAAAAATCATTGACATCGAACAGCACTAAGCTCTACAAAAGTTCAGACACCATATATCTGGTTCAAAAACCTAATTATTCTAAGTTGGAAATAAACGAAACCATAAACAACATATGCCATATCAACAGTAAGTTTACTGAGTACAAGTCATTAACATAGTTTCAGGTTTCAACCAAACTAAAAGCATTTGAAGGATGCATAAACAGCAACATGCAAGAGGAAATCCCTATGGGTTTAAAGTTAAAACATCAGCTGCAGCAAAAACTTAATAATCCCAAGTTAGAAATAAACAAGATCTTCAGCAAATTGTGGCATAAATTTTAGTAAGTTTACTTGGTACTTTGAGGGATACCTAAACAGAAATGCACAGGATAAAAGCCCTATCGCTTTAAAATTTAAACACTAGCTGCAGCCCACAGCAAAGCCAGATGCATAACGATGAGTATTACAAAATAATCACAAGATAAATTAATCCTTGCCAGGCTCTTGGATCACACCTATAAATTTTTTAATGTATGCACAACAGAGGAAACAAATCCTGAAATCACTTGAAGAAGATCAATATATATCTACGAGCTCCTTCAGTGAAGCTTGTGAGAAATTCTATATGCTTTTCATTAGTAGTCGAAGGTTCTTTCCATACGATTACCAGGAATGAAAGTCTCCCATATTTTACTCCAAAAATGATAAAACAATAAGATCTCATGACGAGAACCAGTCAAAGAGACTCCATTTTAGAATAACAAAGAGGTATTCATGATTTAGTGGACCGGTTCAATTTTTTTGACATCAGCATAAATATTAGAAACCCATTTAACCAATTCAAGATAAAGATAAGTCAAATTAATGCAACAATTGTCACACTAGAAGATAAACTAAAAAAACTAAGAAAATTGTCCTCAAAATAATCCAATATTCCAACATTAATTCCAACTCCCAAATCCCTTGAATCAATTCAGTCTACTACTAACAAAATTCAATAAATTTATAAACTCTATTCACTTTTCAAGATCAGATCAGATCCAATTTGAAAATGAACTGAAAATTATAAGAAATACCAAATCTTGAAACTAAATCCGAAACAATACAGATAACAGTAACCTTACCGATCGGAGGAAACTGGCATGGAAGTAGAAGAAGAGGAGGAAGAAGCAACAACGAAAAGAACGGATCTTAAGTGAACCCATGAAGATGAAGAGGATGCAGTTGGAAGACGTCGAAGAGATCTCATTTATTAGGGTTTTTTTTTGGGTTTTTTTTTTGTTTTTTTTATTCTACAACAATTTTATCTAGCGTGTTTCTTTTGACCTCTGTGTAACCTAATAAGAAAGTATACAATTGTGATGATGATGGTGACGACCAAGGCAAAGTTCAGCCATGGCCGACACTGTAACAACTTCTTCTACTCCAACTTTCAACGAAATATTTTCCTCCACCATCATCAAAAACCCACCACCACCTCCATCTCCGCTATTGATCCAACACCAGATCATCCACAAAACCAACACTGATAAAATAAACAAGAAATGATAATAATTTACTACTTCTATTACATCAACAACGCGCTTCACCACGCGCAGTTTCTTCTCCACCATTACCAACTGAAACCCAACTGCTTTACTCCCTCTCTCTCTTTCTCTCAAGTCTAAATCACTATCATTTTAAAAAAAAAAAGAAAAGAAAAAGAAAAGGGTCTGGTTTAATCTCTCTCTCCTAGTTTCTCCCTCTTTTGTAAAATAAAAATCTGACTTTTGTTCTCTTTTTTCCTCAACCATGGAGCTCGAGGGTATGGCTGAGTTATGGACGAGACTCGGAGAATATTGACTCACTCGGAGTTGACTTCGTTGTATTACTTTCATGACCTCGGTTTGTGTTTGTATAACACGTGGTATACCCATATTAAACTGATGAGATCAATAGGAGGGGCAAATTTATGACTGACTGTTGGGAGCTGATGCCAAACGAGGCTTGTCATTTTGGTAACCCAACGGATGAGATCAACATCGTCTTAGATTCTTAATCTCTCTTCCTCTCCGGTACTTCTGAAAAACTTGTGTAGATGATTGTAATTGCTTCTCCAAAGCATTTTATTTCTTGCTTTTTAGGTTTTAAGTCTGATTTTAAAATTGGATATTGTTCATGGATCTCTTCTGATTCCGTGGCTTGTTTAATAGTGGTGTTCAAGAAACAAAACTTTTTCTCAAAAGAATTTCATCATCAACCTTTGTTGCAACAACATTAGGAACAATTTCAGGAACTATGGCTACAACTTCAACAGACACATCAACTGCTAAAGACACTAAAAACATTACATCAACAATGGCGACAACAGACACGATTCCATTCCAGATTCCGACCGATTCAGTTCTTTCCAGAAGTCATAGGGTATTTTAGTTTAGGGAGTTACTTTGGATTAGATAGTTTATTTGTGACACAAAACTTTGAGAAATGGTTGGATCTTCACCTGAAGATCCTAAAACAACTACTTTATGCATTGTTGTTACTTTGTTGGGTTTTGTTTATATCAAAACTCACACGACCATTTGAACCAGTCCTTGTACCTTGTTCTTGGTTTATTGGGAAGACTAGTCTGTTTGAGGTTGAAATGGTAGAATTGATTAATCTGAATCAACGAAATACTTGTGGAGTTGATGTAATTATTATGATTTGTGTTGTTTATTTAATAGAGAAACCATGTAATGATGACCCGAGTTTGAATCGGTACTATTAATATGATCAGTATTTTCCAAAGAAAAGAAAAAACGGATGAAATTTTGTTTCTCTCATATGCACTGTACCCACTAGATATTTGGTAAGGGGAAAAGGTATTATTATAAGAAACTAGTAGGAAGCCTAACAAGCTAAGCTCCAACAGCGTACTACCATATTAGTTTAACAAGTTGTCGTGCTAGCCTACCAGCGAGCCTTATGAGGAACTAACCAAGAGAGCCGAAGCGGATAGGGGTCTGATTATATCGCAAGGGAGCAAGCTAACTCTACCTTTCAAGTCAAATTCTGACATATTGCGCCACTGGGAACTCGAATCTGAGACCTCCTAGAGCGCATCAAACCTTTGAGGAATGAGAATGACTATCTGAGCTAGCTACCATTTTTTTTTTTGTTAAAAACAAACATTTGTTGAAGATTATAAAACTGTTACATAAGGTAAGAATGGTACCTGCATCATATTTATCCAAGCAGAAAAGGAAGATTTCATATCCTCGGATAAACTATTTGTAGAGAAGGACACAGTTCTGTTTTTTCTAGCTTCCTTGGCTAATTTGTCTACTGGAAACATGAACTTCTTACTTAGAAAGTTAAACACACAATTTTTCAAAAACTTAAGCACACTATTATAATGCATAATATTATTATGAACTTCTTATGTGATCTTCAAATAAGTATTTAAGTCTTCATTAAGATAAATAACCAAACTTTGACAGTTATATTGAAAGCTGCAATTGCACAAACCCAAATCTTGAATCCATTTGAGAGCTTCAGAACATGCTTTTGCTTTTGCGTCTAGAGGGCTTGCTGCCCAACAGGATCCTGCTCTGATGAATCTTCTTCCATCTATGATATCCATAATGTAAACCACAAAGTCCATAGTAAAGTCAGCTTCAAGAAAAAAAATACGAATTGGATTGGCTAGTCTGGATTAGGGGTTTTTCCTCCGTAATGTCTTTTAGAATTGTAATGTGCTAGTAGGTTTATCCATATCATGATATAGATGATCCATCTTAATTATATTAATAATATCTCTAAGATCAGGTCTAACATTTTCAAAAACTACTTTGTTTATTTATTTCGATATACTCCAGATGATGCAAGCTATTTTAGGCCAAAATTCTTTGAGCCTATTATCATTCATCCAGAAAATAAACCATTGTTTTATACAATTGTCATGGTTATAATTAAAAAAAAAAAAAAGACATAGGCAAACCAAATAGTTTTAACAAAATTGTATTCCACAAATAAATGAATTTCATTCTCATGAATATCAGAACTACAAAGCTTACAGTGAGATCAACTTCCTTATTATACAAACTAATTCGTTTTCCTTATTATCAGCTTCATTCTTATCTTTGGCATAAGAATAAGTTTTCATTTTTTTTTCCAGAAACTGGCATCGATATTTTTAAAAAGTTTGGTGACATGTCTGCCCGTGTTGTCAATCTTCAGAATTCAGGGGTTTACTTTTCCCCTAAGCTTCCAAATAAACAGACTAAAATCATATCTAAAATATTAAAAATTTAAAAGATATCAAAAATGATAAATACTTTGGTACTCCTCTTTTTTTGATAACAGCAAAACCAATCACTTAGAATCGTTGCAGGGAAAGTACTACAACTATGTTCAGAGTTAAAACTGTACTTATTAAGAATTATATTCCTCTTATCCAACATATCAAATGCAATGCCTGGCTTTTCCAAAGAAAACTCTGATAAAATTTAAAACTGAAAGGGATTTCTGGTAAAACAAAAACAACCCTAAAAAATAATCTAGGCTGAGGCATAGAACAATGTTTGTATTGTAAAAGATGAAGGAGGTGGGAATCCGTAACCCTCATAATCAAAACCATTCCCTTCTCACCAAGTTGGTATGGAGAATGATTAATATGGAGGATCTATTATGGGTTAACATTCTCAAACCAAATATTAAATCCTTGATAAAAAACAAAAAAGAGTAATTTGTCAATATGCAATAGTATCAAGAAAGGTCTAAAAACCATACGAGAAAACCATACTTGGTAAATAAACAATGAACCAAATATTGGGATTTGGTCTTATTTATGGCTACCAAAGCAAGAAACTCTTCCAATCCCAAAAATTATTGATGACAACACTCCTAATCTTGTGTTGTCATCTGATTGGCAATAATAGCAACTGGAACTTAGACATTATAAATAAATACATTGATCAATCTGTTGTTAATAAAATCTTGTTGATAACACCTAATATCACCAAGAAAGACGAAATCAAATGGGAGTCTAATCCTACATGAGAAATTATAACTAGCTCTGCCTATAAATACATCTATGGATATCAATCTTTTTGTTAATCCATTAGGTTTTAATATGCTGACATGCTTGCTTTTGAGAAAAGAAAACAGTCGTCGGCGAAGAAAATTTGAGATACAATTGGTGCATTCTTAGCAATTTTGATTCCGGTTATATCAGCCTTTATAAGTAATCTTTATAGAATTTCCATGGTTAAAATGACAAGATAAGTGGAGAGGGGTCATCTTGGCGAATACCCATCTTAAATGTGAACTAATCCCCATGCATTACTGATTGATACTAATATCATAAAACCCAAAGGCTGAGAGGATATTTTTTATAAATTCCCATTCGACCCTATCAAAAGCTTTTGATAGGTCAATCTTAATGGCCTTGTATCCCATTTTAGATTTTGTAATTTTCATTGTGTGAAGAATTTCACGTGTTATAATAATATTGTCAGTGATCAGCCTTCAAGATATGAAGGCAGATTGATTTGGAGCTACTATTTTATAATAAAGGGCTTTAACCTGTTAGCGAGGATTTTCGAAATTAATTAGTGTTTTTAATCTCGTTTTCATCGGGTGTTTTACAGAGATTGATATGATTTGTAGTATCAATAACTGGAGTGGCGAGTTCATTTATTATATTAGTATCACTCGTACTTGAAAAGGAAAGGTAACCAAGTAAACCACCAACTTTTTCGTTTGACAACATGTATGGACAAAACCTGATACAATTGCAAGTAGACTTACCTAAAGATCCTTTGACAATATGTGTATAGAGTTTATATCTCTTTCTCTTCATAATCATAAAGTCAAGACAACAAAGTCCGTGAACCTGATTGTATGGAAGAGTACTTGGACGATATCAGAAACCAATATCCAAGATCAATCTAGTCGTATCCAAATAATTGAATTCGAATTGTGTCAAGTATGAAACTTGTTATATAAGAATGAGTCTCGTAATTGATCACAATTAATATGGATTTATCCACTAATATTAATTCTCTATTCCTTGTTCATTTCTTATGATTAAACATAAAACAATATAATGTGGAAAAGAAAAAAATACAAGACACCAGAAGTTTTATTAACGAGGAAAACTGCACCTGCAGAAAAACACTGCGACCTTGTCCAGATTTGAACATCGAACTGTATTAAGCCGCTAAAGACACTAGCCTATTATCAGACTTCGAAATGAAATGTAGTTGGGACTGAATTTACCCTCCAAGAAATTCAGCTGCAGTCGTGAGCCTTACGTCTCTTGAACCTCGCAAGGCTCTACGCAATTGATTCCCTCAGCAAACATCCTCTATAGCCTAAGAGTCGCTTCATCCTAAGTGAAGACTTTTGATACGAATCTGCCTCGAATAGATAATCCTATTTGATTTCCCTTTAGATAGATGGATCAAGGATTGGAATCTATTTGCAATAGAGAAAGCTAGCAAACCTTAGAAATATAGAACACTTACACTCAGTTAGCTGAGAAACCTGGATTATTAACCTCCTCTCATGAACAATCTTAAACCGATCAATAGAAGAGTTTCACATATCTATCTTGAGGAATCACAAAGTCTGAGACAAATAAAACTTTGAAATTTTTATCTATCTCGTTCTTGAAAGAGATTACTAAAACCTCGATAACGGAAAGAACAAGATCAGGATACACGAACGATCAATGTAAAGATAGTTGGACATGGCTTCACGAATCCCTAAGTGCAGTTTTTAAGTCGTAAACCTAATTATGTTACTCAGAGGAAACTAGGTTCATAGAGTACAACTCTATGAAACAATTAGGACACAAAAGTGTTAGGGATTTAATTTCCCGGTTGTTTGATTCTCTTTGTTTATAGACGTTCAAGACTAGCTAGGGTTGCTTTGAATTCAAACACTTTCTATGTTTAGATAAAACTCATGTTAGGAATTCATATAAGCATGTGAGAAATTTTCCTTGAAATTACATAGAAGAATATACACTATAGTCCAGAGTACCAAAACTATATATAATGATAGTGCATGAAAAGTATGCCTTATGAACTAATAAGCACAATCGTGTTCATATAAGCACTTAAAACTTGAATCATGGTACACATACACAAGGTATTTTAGTGATCAAAGATGTCATAGAGGTGTCACGATAGTTGTAGCAATGCTAAACGTATTTAAGAAAATAGTTCATGAGCGTCTGCTAATTCGTATTGGATAGGTATGCGAGGGTACGCGTACCTATGAACCAGTTCGTAAATTCAGATGGCCAAGATATATGTACTAGGTATGCGTACTCTAAGGTTATTCACGAACTCAAGCTCTTGAGGTACACATATTGGGTATGCGTGCCTCCCCGTTCACGAGATCAGAAACCATGGTACGTGTATTGGGTATACATAACTACATATATTCCAAAACTTCAAATATCTATGGTACGCGAACTGGGTATGCAAAACTATCATGAGTTCATATTTTAGTAGTTCTCAAAAACTCTCTTTTTGATGTTTGAAACATTCTCAATTGCGAGACATAAATATCATTATTTGGGCAATTTTTAAATAATCGACAAACATAGTTCTTGAACAATAACTAAGATTATTAAGGATCTATGAACATCCATTGCTTGAATCATATTTCTAAATGTTTAACAAGATAGTCTTGACTCAAAACTTCTTCTTTGCAATATTAAATCTACTCAAAGTCATACGACATAGTCTCATATAAATAAAATGGTAATACTTATGAGTAAGTAAAATGGTTCAGTCTTTACATACCTCTTTGTTGATGAAAGTTCACCAAATATATTCGTTTGATCTCCAGACTTCAATCTTCGAGGGTTATTCAGTGATATATGATACTCAACTACCAACCTCTAATCCTAGTCCGAGACTTGCCTTAAGTAGACTAGAAATTAAGATATATTTTTGGGCATCTAATATTGACAACAAACTTGAGATAACAAAACTTATGAGTTCGACCGAGCAGTTCTCTAACAATATTGTTAGAGGTTCTTATGTTTTGTCTAATTAATAGATTTTGAATTTGGTTACTATCTTCTATCCATACACCAAAGTTATCTCTTAGTATATGTGTATGGTTCACTCTTCTTCTACTAGAAGCTTGTTGATTGAAATAAGCAATATTTTTATCATATTCTCTTAGGTAAAGATAATTCAAATAATTAGTCTCTATATTATACTAGGTATCAAGTTGTTGTTGCGTATGTTTAATTTCATTCATAGGTAATAAAGATATTTTTTATAAGTTTTGTATTTTGTTTTTTTAAATGTTTTATTTTAGTAACTTTTTTTTCTAAAATCACAAATATTCCATTTTCTAAGAATTTTTGCCAAATTTTTCATTTTAATATTTATCTTGAAGGCTTAGATCCTCTAGCTTCAGTTCTCCAATCTTCTTTTACTATTTAATAAAAGTTTTCATGATAAGTATTATTGGAATGTGATCAGATCTCACTTTGATAAGATGCTTGATAATAAAATTCGAATAGATAATAGTACAAGCACGGGATGTAAGAACTCTATTTATCCTTTCTTTTATATTTTCTTTTCCTTCTCTAATATTAGACGAAGTGAAAGGGATCCCTAGGTAATTAAGATCAATGAGTCCAAGGTTTTGTATAATGTCGTATATTAATTTTGTGCACTAGAGTTTTTTTATTTATTTTGGGGTTTCTTCCATACTTTTCATTGACATGAAGAACGAAGTTTAAGTCTCCAACAATTGTTTCTTAACCCAAATTCATTAATCACATTCCATCGAAAATGTTTTTCTTGAGATGAAAGAGCTCCATACATAACATGTTCTATTTATTATTATGATTATCAATTGTTTCAAAAAGAACTAGTCTATCATGAACAAAAATACAATTCATTTTAATGTTTTATGCCATGCAATTATCATTCCATTAGATAAACCAATTATAGGCACGTAAAAAGCATCAGAGCAACTAAACTTTCTAGTAAGCTTTTCCATGTTTCCTAGTTTAGCTTTTGTTTCACCTAGAAAGATTATGCCTAGATTATGTAATTTTAATAACTTTGACATATGTACAACTAAAATCTAAAACAACTAAAATTCAAAATGGATCCTAATATGCAGATGAAATTAAAGACAGGTAGAAAGAAAGTTTAAATGGCAAAAAAAGATACTGAAAAAGTTATTTAGTTGTACGAACCTGATTGGATATGTCTACTAGGGCTCCAACATATGCAATAGCATCAGCAACAAATTTTTCAACATCCATATTATTTTCTTTATTTATATTTTAGTGCATATGTCAGTTCGTTTGTCAAATGAAGATTCACTTATATTTCCAGTTTCTACAGCAGATGAAGATTTTCCCATAGTGATGGTTCTCGAATTTCCAGCTTCATTCTTATCTTTACTAACTTCCTGTGCAAACCTTAACATAGTAATGTTTGAAAACACGAGGGTACCAAAATACACCACCAATTTTTTTTTAGGAAACTTGTATGGACAAACTTAAATACAATTCCGAGAGTTCAACTTAATGAATCGCAATCAAGGAATAATATTTAGAGTTACGTCTCTTTCTCTCATAATTAGAAAGTTTAAAGAACCAAGTACGTGAACCTGACTATGTCTGAGAGTACTTGGACGATCTCAAAAATCAATATTCAATAATCAATCAAGTCGTATCTAACAAACAAGGATTGATGTATCTACTTTGATTGATTTACGTACAACCTGTGATATTTCAATTATAAAAATAAACAATATAATGCGGAAAAGAAATAACACAGACACAAGAAATTTTGTTAACGAGGAACCCACAAATGCAGAAAAACCTCGGGACCTAGTCCAGACTTGAACACCAAACTGTATTAAACAGCTACAAACACTAGCCTACTACCAATTAATTTCTGACTGGAATGTAGTTGAGGCCGAATTAAATCCTTACCGCAATTCAGTTACAGTCGCGCTACTTACGCCTCTTGAATCCCAACAGGACTCATTGCAAATGATTCCGTTAGATGACATCCTTTACAGCCTAAGAGTTGCTTCAACTAAATTGAAGACTTTAAACCAATTTGCCTCACACGGATAAGCCTATATGTGTGATTTCTTTTTTGATCGTAGATCAAGGTGAGACTGGAAATCGATAGCAATAGACAAATTAGGAAATAACTTGATCCCAAATAAGTCTTTAAATTAGCGGACATAAGAGATTTTGTTAATTAGGTTACTCTCCTCTCCAAGATAATATTACGAGAATACTATTAGTTGGTTACACCAGAAACAACAAATATGAAGTTTGCCTGGCTCAGGATAAGTTTGTAAGAAGAACAAACTTCACTATTTATAAACCAAGGTAGTTTGAACACCAAGGATTTTCCGTAACCGAAGATATTCTAAAGATATGAAATAAAACACCTAAATACGATTTTATGAATTCCAACCAATATCCAACTGTATAACTGAAAACTCCATGGACAACTCAATATTAGCTAGCACTTAACTAATATATATTTCCAGAGATATGTTTTGATTGCTGGTAAAACAAAACATATTAACTTCGAAAATCGCAAAAATATTTTCTACTATTTCGGATTGGGATCTTACCGTGAGTATCAAGGAATATCTTTGAACAATTAAGATATAAAATTTCAGCGCATGTTAAAATTACTCACTATGTCAACATCTTGAACTTTCCTATTTTGCAAACTCAATTTCCAAATCACACAAACCCTAAAGTGTATGTGACTTACATAAATCGGTTTTGCCTATTAGGATCGGTTCTACCATGATACCTAAAGCAAGTTAGGATTTGTTCTATCTTGACTCTCAATATAGGTATGGATCGGTCCTACCTTGACTCCCAACATAAGCTAGGATCGTTCCTTCCTTGGTTGATGAAAGAATGCTCCATTAGATGTGAATATAGCTGGTGATGTTTGTTCTGAATGGTCGATTGATGACCTATTTATAACGGCAGAACTCTCGATCTCAAGTAGGTGGGATAAAGATGAAAGATATAATAAGCATTCCCTCAATGATCATTGGAATATCTAAGGATCAACTGATGGACCTATTCTTCATGAATAACAAAGTGATGCGCATACTATTCCCTGTAACCTCCACGATCGGTTGTTCTCTTTAGCGGTTATAAATAGAGCTGGGTTTTCTCACATATGTCGTAGACTACCATATCAAAACCTTAAAGTTATTACCCCATGTATGTGACTAAGTCAGCCTTCATGTATGATGAGTTTTTATGGTAACAATCTCTGTAATCCAATATTCCCTAGTTGCACATTGTGACTAATATGTGCATGTGGAGAACACGAGATAGGAGTAGATCGTTTATGGGACACGAGATGAGCTAATGTTGAGTGTAAACCTGATATGGTCGGCCATGATATAACATATGTCGAATTTCTTTTTCGTGGTCCCCTCTAGATGAGTGTAAGATCCCCGAAGGATTCACATTGCTTAATTAGGTGTTTGAGCGAACAATTGGAAAAAGGCTGTGGCGCCTTCCATTAAAATTAATTTTGACGCAAGTTTTGATATAAATTTTAATTCTGCTAGTATTCAATGGATGAGGAGCAAGCGGGAGCGATTGGAGCTTTAAAATATATTCTCTGGGCACAAACCAATAACATATCTCGCCAGCATCCGAGGGGCGATAATAAAAATGTAGTAACAGTTTTGAACGAGAATATCTCAGTTGTGAAAACCAGTTCAGTTATTTTAGATTGTTTGCATCTTTTGAATAATTTTGAGGAGGGGAGTAGTATGAGAGGGAAACAACCATGTTGATCCAGTAGCTAAAGATTCTCGAACTTCAATTACTAGATAGGGAAAGAGCCATACTGATCTAGTAGCTAAAGATTCTCGAACTGCAATTACTTGATCTTTGATATTTGATAATTTTCGTGTATGGTTATAACTCAATTGAAGATAATAATGTTTGAAGTTAAGTATATCGAATATCCTATTGAAAAAAATAAAATACTTGTGAGTGTACCGAAACTCATATAATACTCCTATAAGATAACCATTTACCGACCTTGGATTGGTACACTCCCCCGCAATGAGATACCTCTCTATTCGTAGCCATGAAGACAACTGCACAAGCTAAATATGTAATTTTCTTTAAAGAATATGAGTTCAAAAAAAATGGATTAAAAAAAGAAATCGATTCACACGTGAATTTGAGTGGGACCTCTAACATCTTACGATTCTTACCTCCTCACTGGCCATTTCTAAAAGAGATCTCCAATAAAATCTCCAGCGAGTCAATGACGACCACCAGAACTACCACCATCCTCTCCGCCTTTTCCCATCTCACTTCCCGCCACCACCACCAGGTCCACCGCCGCATATCATCATCGTCATCCAACAGAAAAATGAATTCCCCTCTGAATCGTCAAATCTCAAATTCAATATCTGGAAATGACAATTTTAACCTCAAACTTGTTTCCTCTTCCGCTTCTTCTTCACAAGTCGGCGAAGCTACTGATTCATTACGCACCGTTTTCGAAAAATTGCGTCGTCCGTACAACCCATATCCACTTATCGGTTGGAATCGTCATATCGAAACGATTTTCGCTGCATTTTTTCGATCTCTTCCCGGTATTAGATTTCGACGAGAGTGTTTAAGAACAGCTGATGATGGTGTTGTTTCTCTCGATTGGGTTTGCGGAGATGATACTGAGATTCCTATCGATGCTCCCGTTCTCATTCTACTGGTATATTTTTTATTCATTATTGTTGTTACACTAATCTAAAATCTCCATTGGAGTTTTGATTTGAGTTTTCTCTGAGTCACATTTTCAACTGCAGTTTAAATCAATTTATTTTGTAAGCAACTTCTATAGTATAAAATATTTGTACAGTATACCGCCTAGACTGTGAAGCCACTTCCTTTGACTAACAGTCAACTCAAGTAATTTAGTAACTGTGCTAAATGAAAATTCAAGCCATTTCATTTGTATCCTCATTACACTCACCAGTCATCAGAGTAATAGTTGCCGATGTAAATCATCAAAAATGGGAGTAATGTGGTTGACAATTAGACACATGTCATAGACGACTGTCAAATGGACTATGATGATTGTTTCAGTTATTAAAATTTTAGTAGAAGCTAGAAAGAATATTTGACATGGAAAGTTGCAGCCAGGTCTAACTGGAGGTAGCGGTGATACTTACGTGCAACATATGCTTGCTCGAGCTAGAAGACTTCGGTGGCGTGTGGTGGTGTTCAATAGCCGTGGTTGTGGAGGTAGTCCGGTTGTAACGCCTCAGGTTTTTGCTAATTCTTAATTTCCTTAATTTAAAATTTCTTGGTTGAAGTTGTATTATATTTCTTGGTTGTTAAGTTTCAATTAGAGGGAGTTAAACTCTGCTTCGAATGGCAAAATGTATTATGTGATACTCGATCATCTGATTTACTATTTTTCGAACAATCTTTTATGATGCACTGTATTGTAAGGCCTACTAAATAGTTTTGATCTAATCAGGGTTGTTTTTGCTTTGTTTGTTTTATTCATGAACGTGCAGTTTTATTCAGCTTCGTTTACCGGAGATACACGTGAAGTGGTTAAACATGTTAACACTAGATACCCGAATTCAAATTTATATGCTGTTGGTTGGTCTCTTGGAGCAAACATTCTTGTGCAATATTTGGGTGAGGTAGGAGCAGGTGTTTGTTGTTTATTCTTTCCATATCTGTCAAATTTATGTGTTTTTATGAGCACAATAAACATAATTCTCCATCTTTCCCTTAGCTCACTCATTGCTTCATTTGTTATGGAAGTTCTTAAACCTGACACCAACTCATGTTGGTGTCAATTCTAGATGGTATTGAATGTACAGATCATTTACCAAAGAAGAGATAAGCATAGGACTATCTTTAGGTTTCATTAGTCATATCTATGATGGTTACAGCTATGGATACAATAGTTGGTCTATTTATTCTGCTGTTGCTTATTCTGATTTCTTTTTATCACTCTCTTCTCACAGGAAGCCGAAAACTGCCTTCTCTCTGGAGGAGTATCCTTGTGTAATCCTTTCAACCTGATCATTGCTGATGAAGATTTCCGTAAAGGCTTTAATAACATATATGACAAAGCTCTTGCGCGATCTCTCACCAAAATATTTAAGAAGTAATTCTATTATCATCTTGTGTCTGCATTAACTTTCATTTATGTTTTATCTACTACTGGTGTCCCACCCCTCATTTTGGCTTTTCATAGATATTGGATTCACCCAACAATCAGTAAATCTTACAGTAGTTGTTGTGGATTCGAGATTTTAGGCATGCTCAACTTTTTGAAGATATTGGAGGTGAATATGATATAAAGCTGGCTGCGAATGCCAAGACTGTCAAGGAATTTGATGAAGGATTAACACGAGGTATGTAATAAACCCTTCTGCTAGCCTTTAAAGCTGATGATTGACTACGGGGCTTAGTTTGTGCAAGTCCAATAAGAACTACTTTTTTGATTCCCTTGTAGTTTCCTTTGGTTTCAACTCAGCAGAACATTACTACTCCAGCTCAAGCAGTTCAGACTCGATAAAATATGTCCGGAGACCTTTGTTGTGTATCCAGGTTAATGCCCTTGTACCATATATTTATGATAACCAAAATCCTGGAAGTGAATTTCGCTTCCTTGTAGTAGCATCGATTTGCAGACATGAAAAGGGTAGAATTTTCAGCAAGGCTGATCCCTAGTTTGTCAAACTATAGAACATACTAAGTTATATCATTATATGGATGGTCTGTGCAGGCAGAGAACGATCCTATTGCACCATCTCGTGGAATCCCGTATGATGATATCGAGGTATTATTCATCTTGAAGCTTTATGATGTGCCCGATGTATACCCGAGAAACATAGCCAAGCATATATTTATCCATGTAGCTGCAGTAAACATTAATTCAACATGTTTGGTAGTCAAGTCTGACTCCTCTTCCTGACCTCAAACATGTTTACTTTTCAGAAGCTTCCTAAAGATAGACTTGGAACGAATTTTCCGCCTACAAATAACCCCATGAACTTTCTTCAATTAATGTACATCAGCACAGATGATGTTTTTTTTCTTCTCTTTCCAATGTAAGCTTCTTCCGTGTTCCAGGAAAACCCAAACTGTTTGTTGATAGTAACACCAAAAGGCGGGCATCTAGGATGGGTAGCAGGAGCTGAAGCACCATTTGGAGCTCCATGGACGGATCCTATCGTCATTGAATTCTTACAACATATTGAGGACCCTGCCCCTGCCTCATGGAACTCTTGTGTTACAACGGATGACGCAGATCACTCCGGGAATGGTCTCCATAAGATAGGTGTATAGACCAATGTACATTTGTACATTATTCATTAAGCTTACATAATTCTTTTGTATAACGTCACTAGAATGTGACCCTTGCCGGCACAGTCTATATGAGTCTTAGCTACATTGCGTAAGACTAAACTATAAACATCATATATAAGGTACCATTCATCAATATTTATATGATTCAATATTAATTTTTATCATGCAATTCATACATTTGATTTGATTCTAAATTATTGCCTATATTAGATTTTCAAAATATCAATTGTTAATCGCAAGCATGAAGCATCAAAAGTCCTAGATTAAGCATGCATCATCAAGAGAAATTAATAAAAGCTATTTAATCAATTCTCATTCGATGCAAATAATCATAAAAGAATTGCAAAAATTAACTTAGATAAATTTTACCACATATTTATCGGAAAAATGGGTTCCTTCGTCGCTTCAACATTAGGGTTTAGCTCTTCATGTTGGAAACACGCTCAAAATTCATATTCATTGCTCAAAAGTGTTTACAAGAGGTGAAAATATAATAAAAGTGAGAATTGCAACAAAAATAATCGTTGCAAATTCACTGTTACACAAACGATAAAAGAAATGCAGTAACCGCTGGACTGTTGCTGAACCAACAGTCTTAACATTGAGAATAGACGATGGTTTTTTAACGACTGTTCTGAGCAGGTCTTGTTCTTCGCGTTCTTCAGTTGCAGTAGCAGAAAACTTTGCCGCAACTCGTGATTTCTCATATTCTGGCTCTCTGTTCTCTCTCAAACTCTCTGTTCCCCTTCTCTGCTACCCCGACACTCTATTTATACTCAATAGGCTCATCAAATCTCGCAACAATATCTCCAAACCTTCTATTAACCCGGGAATATTTTTCCTGCCATGTTACAAGGATTGTTTCCTTATTTATCTCTTTCACGCATCTGTCGTAGCCCAAAACACTCCAAACACGCTTCATTCACGATTTAGAAGGAGTTAACTTCACCGTAACCACACAAAATCAAAGAAAATCTCATGTTTCTCCTTCCGTAAACGTGCTTTCCTGCTTCTTATAACTGTTTATCTCAAAAGAGCAAACCAAATTAATTTCAACGATTGAATCTCCCTCTAACAACTCCAAAAATCGAACCCTAATTCTGTAACATTTTCCCACCGAAAAAAAAAACCATATTCAGTTGAAGAAGATGATTATGTCCCCCTATCCGAATATGGAGTCACTTAAGCACTTCTCTAATAAGGGGAGCCCTTGGTAATTTTCGGGGGTGCCCTGACTAGTTTTGGGGGGTCGCCCGAGTAATTCTTTTTGGATGCCTTCAACACATTTTTGGGGTGCATTTAGTAATCATCTCCGGCGGTGCAAACATCACTTTTCGAGCTAATTTTTCCTCACAAATTTATTTTTGCAAAAACACCTAACATAAAACACCATAATAAGTATAAAAACGAGCACTAACAAAATAGATAATTGAGATCAAATCATACATAAAAATGTGTGTTAGAGCATAACTCGGTTGAACCCACCAAGCGTTGGTATGTCAAGTTTGGTTGTCATATTTTAGTGAATCAAAACTCATGTTAAGAGTCGCTTGATTATGTACTAGATTCAACTTCGTATAGGTTAGCTTGAAAGTATTAGGATATGAGACATTACAAGTATTGCGAAGACTCGAAGATGTGAAGAAGCAAGGATCTACAACGACAACAATCATCCTTCCACTTGAGGTTAGTGATATTTGACTTGAACTGTTTCATTCCCTAACGTATCTTTCAAGTCGTGCATATTGAAAACAAAAATGCGAAGCATATTTGAACTCTAGATAGACATAGTATTAAGGAAATACGAGGTTTATTGCTTAACCATTAAACTTTGTAGATAAGACATTGCCATAATCATTTGAATGCTATTGTGATTATGTATGGGTATGAGGTAAGCATTTCATCATAGGGAATTACATGTGTTCTAAGAAAGTAAGTTCATAAACTTGTTTATGAACCGAAAAGGAAATTGCCAGGTGTTATTGGTTTTGTTATTCATTGCTTATCTTATGAACAACCAATATGTGTAGTTGAGTATAACCGCTCACAACTTGTTTGTGTTCTTGGTAGAACTATTCAAAAAGGCCTGACTTATGTATTGGTATGACTTTTATTAGTGAAACCGATCTTAAGTAATCACCTGAGATGGTATGATCGGGTTTATGTTTTGTCTGACCAAATTTGGGAAAGGGGAACCGATCCTAGTAAGAGATGCAGTACATCACAAAGGGGAACCGATCCTTGTACGGGGTGCAATAAGGTTTATAGCAGAAAGGGGAACCGATCCCATGAACATGTGCAACACGTTTTTAGGAAAAGGGGAACCGATCCTATGGACATGTACAACAAATATAAGTTATATACCATATATATGTGGGGAACCGATCCTAGTACCTAGTCAACCGAATTTTGGAAATCTAGTGTGACTATGCACAATACTCACATGGAGGTAGAACCGAAACTTGTTTTGGTAGAACCCATAAACCCATGATTATGATTGAATGTTTGTTTGATCAATCGCATAGTTCTTTAAAGTCATATGAACCAATTCTTAACTTGTTTGGAAGTGTGAAAATCGGTTTCAAGGTTGTAAGTGTGAAAGAGAACTTACAAAGTAAGGATGTCGACATACTTTGAACACGTGTTGTGAATGTTTATTTCTTTAATTGTTCAAACTTATTCCTTAATAGCTAAAGGAAGAAAATCCCAGGATCGAAACATAAGTAAGTTAAGAATCTTTTAATTAAGGTTATTAATTTCATTTTGTAGGGAAATACAAGAATTAGTAATGTGCATTTACTAATTAGATTTTTCGAGAGATTTCGATCATTAGTTTTGGACAGAGCATTTCCAGGAATTATGGAAACCGAATTTATGCTATAATGAATATCTTGAGAATATTTTCGGTTTTGGAAATTCCTTGGTGTCCAAACTTCATTGTCTATAAATACTTGAAGTTTGCTTTTCTAGCAAACTAATCCTTCGTAACAACAGACTTCCTCTTTGTTGTTGTTACTGGTGTAGTCGCCTATTCGGAGAGGAGAGTAACCTAATTAGGCGACATCTCTAACGGCCGCTCAGTTTAAAGTCTTTTTTGGGATTGAGAAGCTTTAGCGTGTACCGTCGTTGGGAAACTAGATAATTGCGGTTTATCTTTTGTTTTCGATTGATTTGATTGACTAACGGTGGTTGAAATCTGATTGCACCTAGTTTGTTTATGATTTAAAATCTTCTCTTCTGATATAAGATTCACTCAAACTAGTTCAGAGTTTCGACAGGTATCTTTAGACTGTTGTTAGTTCTAAAGACGATCTTGTGATAACCCATTGTTAACAGACTCCGTTCTATGCGTGATTGATAATAATAGATTCAAGTGATTGTGTGCAGACTTATATTGAAGATCTCAGAAGATTTGAAGAAGAAGAATATATTGAAGATTTCTGATTACTGAGTTCATAATCTTTGGTGTGCACAATATATGTTTCGGTAAAAGAGGATCCAATTAGTAATCGGTTTATCCTTGTGGTAGATTGGATTGATTAATTGAGTAGATCAGCATCAACATATTTCTTTGGATTAAGAGTGTTGTTAGCTTAATCTTAAACGATTACTTCGGTAATTGAACATAAGATAGATCTAAGGACCTGATGAAGGAGTTTATGTTAAGATAAACAGAAGAGCCTTTGTCCAACTCATATCACTTGGTTGAATAGAGTTGATACCAAACAGATTTGTTGTTGCTTTAGTATTTGGAATACGAACCAAAGGAATTGATCCAAGAACGTGACTTATTTATAAGTTGGAGGCGTGGGAATACATACGAAACTAGGTGAACTATAGGTTTAGTTGCTTGGTCTCAACTATACGAAGTTGGTGTAATTTTGTGTAGCGGCTTAATCCTGAGAGTATTCAATTCTGGACAAGGTCCCGGGGTTTCCTGCATTTGCGGTTTCTTTGTTAACAAAATCTTGCTGTGTCATTCACTTTATATTTTCGCATTATAATTGTTTTATTATAACTAAATTAAATTACACAAACGTTAATTCCTATTTACTTGATAAGCAATCCTATTGTGTTTGGTTAAGTCAGAACCTTTGTATCAAGTAAATATACTTCATTGTTGTATTGTCTCGATCTCGTATCCATTGACGATCACACGAAGTATGAACCGATTAGTTGTATTGTCTCGACTCAGTCCATAGACAATCATTTTCGGGGAAAGGACGACTTATAGGTAGGAAAAGTTTTAGCCTGAGGTATATTTGGGTACCCTCGCCTTTTCAATTGGTATCAGAGCAGGCAAACACGAAAAGATCTAACAATATGTATTTGGTGCGATCCAACCTATAAGAATGAATCTAATGTGTGATTCAGTTAACGTACCACCAAGATTTAATGTGACAAATTATCCATTATGGAAATCGGCTGTGAAAGCTTTTCTTCAATCCTGAGATTCTAATACATGGTTATTAATCGAATACAGATACCAACATTCGATAGACTATTCGGAGTCATAGTTTAAACGCCTTGCGTCTTATACTCTTGAAGAAAGGATTCTTACAAAGCAGAATTCTGATGGTTTGAACGCCATCATTCATGCAGTTAATCATGATCTTCTACATCATGTACTGGCTTGTAGAACTTCTAAAGAAGCATGGGATATTCTTGAGACTGTATTCGAGGGAGATGAATCTGAAAAAGAAGCTAGATTTTTTTTCTTTTCATCTGAATGGGAACATCTCAATATGGATGATAATGACACTTTCGAGGAGATTAACTCTAAACTTTCTGAGATTGTTAACACATCTTTTTTCCTTGGAAAGGCAATACCTGAAAAGGAAATAGTGTGTAAACTTCTCAGATCGTTACCATCCAGATACGAGTCTAAGAAACATGCCATAATAGAAGGAAATGATCTTTCTACACTTTCTCGGAGCTCTCTTGTAGGAAAGCTAAAGATCTTTGATAGAGAAATTCTGCTGAATAATCAAACTGAGAAATGTTGCCAAGAGGTTAAGGCACCCGTTGAAAAAGAGCTTGACTCAACTATTGTGTTTTTAGCGCAACGAACTAAGGACATTTTATCTATTGATAAATGTGTTCCTGATACACTATCAGTTTTCCATAAAAAGGGTAATGATGAAGTTCAATGTTTCAAGTGTCGTAGATTCAGACATATGGCAAAACACTGTTCCAGCAGAAGAACTAGAAAGTGCAATAGGGCGTATGTCTCCACCCTTGATGATATTCCGGAGGAAGAATCCAATGAAGAAATATCTAATTGCAATGCACTTCTTGCCAACTCTAACTGTGATATGATTCCGGTGAGTCTAATCAACTCCTAGAAAAATGTGAGTTGGGAATTAATGAAAATGAAAGGTTAAGCCTGGTACTTGAAAAGCTTTTGAAGATCCTTTCAGATAAAACATGTATGGTAAAATATGAAAAAGAAAAATTTGGTGAAATACCAAAAGAATCAGAAACTAGTACTTCTGATAATAGGACATCACGTTCTTTAAATGGAGAAAATAACCACACCACAATCTCTCTTGGAAACCTCCATCAAAATAAATTTATCTAGACTCTTCTTAAGGGGATAAAGTTTTTGAAGGCTGATAAGTTTATTAGATCTCAAAAGGAAATTGCAAAATCATGCAATCACAAGAGAAAGAAAGAACGCAAGGAAGCACAGTCTATTGTGCTTATAAGTCATCCAAAGGATGTCTTTGTTACCTATGGTGAGAGTAATTCTCTCCTCAACACAAACTGATTGTGTTGAAGAATGTATCCTCACTTATTGCCCAAAATTCTGATTGTGAGGAAGCATAAATTTGGGCAGGTTGTTCAGGACTGTTTCTTAAGTAAAAAATATTAGATATCTTTTATTTTTGGGAAAAATGGTTTCGGTTCCATAAACCAAATTATTCCTTGATTTTCTCCCATCTTATATATCTTCTTCCTGTTCGAAAGAAGTATCTTATTTCAATGGAGAAATCGGTAAAAGAAGGGTCATCTCTTGATGATTTAACACTCTGTGTATCATTTATGACTGAAACTCATGATGTTCCTCTTCATGATAACTCTCAAAACTCTCTAAGAAAACAGATTCACTCTATTAAAGGTTGTATTAGATGTCATGAGATGATGATAAAGGATTCAAAATAAGTACTAGCTAATCTTCATTCTCAACTGCTGGATATGAACAACTGAAAAGGGAAGTGCTCAGAGGAATTTGAATCCAGTTTTTGAAAGCAATCTTCACAAAAACTGAGAGAGAGAAAAATAGACATCAATTTTTGATTTCTTTCATTGATTGTATTGGTCTATTATGAATAAAATTATTTGATTGGTAATTTTTCTTGTGATAGTTTTCGGTTTACATAGCCTGTGCTTGAATGCTTTATCTTATTGCTATGTATGTTTATGGGATGTTTGATTTCGGTTTTACTACCTTAATATTTGATCTCATATATTGTGAACCCTTGCGGTTCGGGTGACTTTTTGGTATAGCAGGATTAAGTTCTAGCCCATGTTGGTAGGCTTTATCAAAGAATCATGAGGGGTTCTGGTAGAAACAATATGTGAAAAAGTCACAATATGTTGAATCGATTTTGGTTTAGCATAAAAGCATATGTGTTTCAACGGTTTTCAACTTTTGCTTGCAATTTTTAAAACCGATTTTCAACCTTTCTCTGGTAAAGGTTGGTTGTTGTTATTCTTTTGTTTTTGCATAAGTATGACAACATGATGATATTTCGATATCAATTCTCCCTGGACAAAGATGCAAACTTATTGGAGAAGTGGATGCGAAATTTGAGGTAACAATCTTGTTAGTTAATTGTTTTCATGTTTAAGAAAAGCCTGAGTTTATTTCATATATATTTATTGCTTTTGCTTAAAAAAATTTCGGTACAATTGATGTTTATTCCATGATGTGTGTGTGGATGTATGTGATTCAATTGGTTCCGGTTAAGAAATATCTTGCTTTATTGTGTGGTTTAGGCTTACAAAATTTCGGTGCAATTGCGGTGCTTTTAATGTCTATGTTGTTTCAATTGCTTCCGGTTGAGGTGAATAATTATGCAAGTTGATTTATGTTGGTTTGTATGAATTATTTATGGCTTAACGAAATAAAAGTGTACGGGATGAGTTTTTTAGTCCAATTCGATTCCGGATAAGAGAAACTAAGTTAATTCTGATCTTAGTTAGACTTATCGAAGTGAGGTTTCGATTATTCAAGTCTAATTAAATGCCTTAATAAGAAATGCTAGTTAACTAACCTAGTACTTGTCTTGTTCAAAATTGAAAGGTCTAAGTTTATGGATAATTAGAACCTGATGAGAAAAACAGAGTTATCTTTATTTTGGTCTTATCGAATTAAACGGTTGTTTTTGAACAATCGGTTTAGCAAAGGGACTAAGGTGCTTAGTTGATTTTTATTTTGCTAAACTAAATTGGAAAAATTGTTTCGGACAATTGTTTTCGTGGTGACATATCAAAATAAAACTACTTGTAATTTCGGTTTTGATATTGGTTAATAGAACATGATGTGTGGAACCCTCGTGCCTAACTCTACAGATTGCAAGTCTATTTTGAGTTTTGTAAGATTCTTTTCGTGTTGTCCTTTATTTTTTCGTTTCTTTGTCATTTTGTGACAAAAAGGGGGAGAAATATATGGAGTAAACAAGTGATACTGGCATAAATTTTATATTGATTGGTATCGCTAAGGAAAAGAACATTGGTGTTTAAACGTTTTATATAAACGAAAGATGAAAGCACAAACTAAGGGGGAGTAACATGTCACATGAATTGGTATAACAAAGACGTGTGGATTGAATATATACCTATCTTCCTTAGGGGGGTATTAGCTTTGTTATTATAATGTCAACAACGGCATTTTCAAGGATTGAATGTAAGCAGTTTACTGTGCTGTTGAATTCGGGAATCAAGCGTATGTGTAATGAGTTCTTGTAATTTGTTTATCCATATGATGTAAGAGTTTTGTCAATAAAATTGACAAAGGGGGAGATTATTAGAGCATAGATCGGTGGAACCCACCAATCGTTGGTATGTCAAGTTTGGTTGTCATATTTTAGTGAATCAAAACTCATGTTAAGAGTCGCTTGATTATTTACTAGAGTCAGGTTCATATAGGTTAGCTTAAAATTATTAGGATATGAGACATTAAAATTATTACGAAGACTTGAGATGTGAAGAAGCAAGGAGCTACAACGACAACAATCATCCTTCCAGTTGAGGTTAGTGATATTTGAATTGAACTGTTCCATTCCCTAATGTATCTTTCAAGTCGTGCATATTGAAAAAAAAACTGCGAAGCATATTTGAACTATAGATAGACATAGTATTAAGGAATTCAATACGAGGTTTATTGCTTAACCATTAAACTTTTTAGATAAGACATCGCCATAATCATTTGTATGCTATTGTGATTATGTATGAGTATGAGGTGAGGATTCCATCATAGGGAAAAATATTTTACATGTGTTCTAAGGAAGTAAGTTCATAAACTTGTTTGTGAACCGAAAAAGGAAATTGCCAGGTGTTATTGGTTTTGTTATTCATTGTTTATCTTATGAACAACCAATATGTGTGATTGAGTATAACCGCTCACAACTTGTTTGTGTTCTTGGTAGAACTATTCACAAAGGCCTGACTTATGTATTGGTATGACTTTTATTAGTGAAACCGATCTTAAGTAATCACCTGAGATGGTATGATCGGGTTTATGTTTTGTCTGACCAAATTTGGGAAAGGGGAACCGATCCTAGTAAGAGGTGCAATACATCACAAAGGGGAACCGATCCTTGTATGAGGTGCATCAAGGTTTATAACATAAAGGGAAACCGATCCTATGAACATGTGCAACACGTTTTTAGGCAAAGGGGAACCGATCCTATGGACATGTACAACACATATAAGTTACATACCATATATATGTGGGGAACCGATCCTAGTACCCAGTCAACCGAATTTCGGAAATCTAGTGTGACTATGCATAATACTCACATGGAGGTAGAACCTAAACTTGTTTTGGTAGAACCGATAAACCCATGAATATGATTGAATGTTTGTTTGATCAATCGCATAGTTCTTTAAAGTTAGATGAACCAATTCTAAACTTGTTTGGAAGTGTGGAAAATCGGTTTCAAGGTTGTAAGTATGAAAGAGAACTTACAAAGTAAGGATGTCGACATACTTTGAACACGTGCTATGAATTTTTATTTCTTTAATTGTTCAAAGTTATTCCTTAATAGCTAAAGGAAGAAAATCCCAGGATCGAAACATAAGTAAGTTAAGAATCTTTTAATTAAGGTTATTAATTTCATTTTGTAGGGAAATACAAGAATTAGTAATGTGCATTTACTAATTAGATTTTCCGAGAGATTTCTATCATTATTTCTGGACAGAGCATTTCCAGGAATCATGGAAACCGAATTTGAGCTTTAATGAATATCTTGAGAATATTTTCGGTTTTGGAAATTCCTTGGTGTCCAAACTTCCTTGTCTATAAATACATGAAGTTTGCCTTTCTAGCAAACTAATCCTTCGTAACACCAGACTTCCTCTTTTGTTGTTGTTACTGGTGTAGCCGCATATTCAGAGAGGAGAGTAACCTAATTAGGAGAAATATCTTACGGCCGCCCAATTTAAAGTATTCTTTGGGATTGAGAAGCTCTAGCATGTACCGTTGGTGGGAAACTAGATAATTGCGGTTTATCTTTTGTCTTCGATTGATTTGATTGACTAACGGTGGTTGAAATATGATTGCACCTGGTTTTTTTATGCTTGAGAAACTTCTCTTATGATATAAGATTCCTCAAACTAGTTCAGAGTTTCGACAAGGGTCTTTAGACTATGTTTAGTTCTAAAGACGATCTTGTGATAATTCATTGTTAACAGACTCTGTTCTGTGCGCGATTGATCACAAGAGGTTCAAGTGATTGTGTGCAGGTTTATATTGAAGATCTAAGAAGGTTTGAAGACGAAGAAGATATTGAAGATTGCTGATTTGTGAGTTCATAATCTTTGGTGTGCACAATACTTGTTTCGGTAAAAGAGGATCCAATTAATAATCGGTTTATCCTTGTGGTAGATTGGATTGATTAATTGAGTATATCGGCATCAACACAATTCTTTGTATTAAGAGTGTTGTTGGCTTAATCTTAAGCGATTACTTCGGTAATTGGACATAAGATAGATCTAAGGACCCGATGAAGAAGTTTATGTTAAGATAAACAGAAGAGACTTTGTCCAACTCATATCACTTGGTTGAATAGAGTTGATACCAAACAAATTTGTTGTTACTTTAGTGTTTGGAATACGAACCAAAGGAATTGATCCAAGTACGTGACTTATTTATAAGTTGGAGGCGTGGGAATACTGACGGAACTAGGTGAACTATAGGTTTAGTTGCTTGGTCTCAACTATACGAAGTTGGTTTAATTTTGTGTAACGGCTTAATCCTGAGAGTATTCAATTCTTGACAACGTCCCAGGGTTTTTCTGCATTTGAGGTTTCCTCGTTAACAAAATCTTGGTGTGTTATTTACTTTATATTTCCGCATTATAATTGTTTTATTATAACTAAAGTAAATTACACAAACATTAATTCCTATTTACTTGATAAGCAATCCTATTGTGTTTGGTTAAGTAAGAACCTTTGTATCAAGTAAACATACTTCGTTGTTGTATTGTCTCGATATCGTATCCATAGACGGTCACACGAAGTGTGAACCGATTAGTTGTATTGTCTCGACTCAGTCCATAGACAATCACTTTCGGAGAAAGGACTTATAGGTAGGAAAGGTTTTAGCCTGAGGTATATTTGGGTACCCAAGCCTTTTCAATGTGGCTATCAAATATGAAACCAACGAGACAAAAATCACTCAATTGTGAGTTATAACGAAGATGTTATGAGTGATTTATCAAAGGAACACTTATGATGAGTGTCTAAGGTTGATCTCATGAATAGGATATAGTACACGAAAATTTAGGAGCATGTAGAAATCATCGTGACACCAGGATTGGGCTATGAGGAATAAACGCTCCTAGTACATGCAAAGAGGTAAAAACTTTCAAGGCCAAAGATTCTTCTCAACCAAAGGTTCCCCCTGGCGATAAAACTGAAGTATCTCCAGCACCAGTTACCGATGGAAAGAGCAAAGTCTATCAAGCTCTGAAGCATGTACATACACTTTCAGGTAATTATCAACATCACTTTTCTCATGCTAAAAATTATTTTTATTGTGGAAAAAGAGGTGACTTGAAAAGGGGGTGTAGGTTTCTTAAAAGGTATAAAACAATATTTTCTTCTATTCATGAGAAGACAATATTTTATGCTCCCAACTGGAGAAAAACTAACTTGCATAAGATCAGTTCTTCCACAGTTCCCCAAAGAAAGTTTCGAAACGACGTTGGGAAGAAAAAGAAAGTAGGAATTACTGTTTAGTCCAATTTTTCATGGCCCAGTTAATGGCTAGTCCACCCATGAAAAACATTTACTCCCTAGTCCAAAAACATGTTTTTGGACTAGATTATTTACTCTCTAGTCCAAAAACTCGTGGAGAATATAAAGTGTATTTTCTAAATCCCTAAAACACCCTTCCAGGTCTAATTAGTATCAACACATGTAAATGTTACTAGTAGTATGTTACTACATACTAGTAATATCAATACAGTGATACTACATATTAATATGTACTATACTTGTAGAAACAAAAATATCTTACTAATTTGTTACTAGTAAATTAGGTAACTACTTTACTATACTAGTTACTACTAGTAGTATATAGTTACTATACTAGTAGTAACTAATATACTAGTAGTAACTAGTACTAGTAGTAACATGTAGTATCAATACATAACAATTTTTTGATATGTAGTATCAATACATAACATACTACATATCAATATATAACATATGTAGTATCAATATTTAACATACTACATATCAATATGTAGTATCAATATATAACATACTACATATCAAACATACTACATATCAATATATAACATACTACATATTGATATGTAGTATCAATACATAACATAACAGTATTGAACATAACATATTGATACTACATATTAATATGTAGTATCAATATATAACGTACTACATATTAATATGTAGTATCAATATTAATATGTAGTATCAATATATAACATATTACTACTAGTACTAGTTACTAGTAGTATACTACATATTACTACTATTATACTAGTTACTACATATTACTACTAGTATACTACATATTACTACTAGTATACTAAATACTAGTATACTAGTTACTACTATACTAGTTACTACTATACTACTAGTATACTAGTTGCTACTAGTATACTAGTTACTGCATATTACTACTAGTATACTACATATTGCTACTAGTATACTAGTTACTACTATACTACTAGTATACTAGTTACTACATATTACTACTAGTTATTACATAGTACATATGTAGTAACATATATATGTACTAATATACATAATATTATATGTTAGGGTTAGTAGAGTAATTTTACTCTTTTCAAAACTTTTTTGGACTAGCGAGTAAATATGTTTTCCCGCTGGACTAGCCATTAATCCAGGTCGGGTTTACTGGACTAAACAAGAAAGTTCCCTCTGCACCCAAACCCACTCAGAAATGGGTATCAAAGATTGTCAATAAAGCAATAAGCATCAAGAAGAAGGATCTTCCAGAAAAGAGCACAATAATGGTCAACATGTTGGTGGGTTATAAAAGGGTCGCTGAAAGTTTCAAAGCTCTTAAGCGACTTTGTATCAACCACTTGTCGTGAACTAAGAAATGTTCACCCCAATAAAGCTTGATTATGTTGAAAATGTATCCTCACCAAGAATGCCCTTGTAATAAAATGGTGAGAAAAACCCATGAATCAGGGGGCACATCTTATGTTGGGTTAAATGTTGAATTTGCAGTGAATCCAGAGCATTCATGATGAATTTCGTCATAAAAGTATGTATGTTAACTTGACCAAGTTTATATAATTATATACTTGATGGCGTGAGTTGTTGATACCAAAAAAGCTTTTATTTTTTGAGCTCTTGTATTTCACTAAGTGATTTGGCGGAAATCCCAGTATCAATAATTGAAGTTAAATACTCAATGTTTAAACATATATTTAAAGTTAAATACCCAATTCTCTCTGGAGGAGTATCCTTGTGTAATCCTTTCAACCTGATCATTGCTGATAAAGATTTCCGTAAAGGGTTTAATAACATATATGACAAAGCTCTTGCGCGATCTCTCACTAACTTTCATTTATGTTTTATCTACTACTGGTGTCCCACCCCTAATTTTGGATTTTCATAGATATTGGATTCGCCGAACAATCAATAAATCTTACATTAGTTGTTGTGGATTTGAGATTTTAGGTATGCTCTACTTTTTGAAGATATTGGAGGCGAATATGATATAAAGTTGGCTGCGAATGCCAAGACTGTCAAGGAATTTGATGAAGGATTAACACGAGGTGTGTAATAAACCCTTCTGCTAGCCTTTAAAGCTGATGATTGACTATGGGGCTTAGCTTGTGCAAGTCCAATAAGAACTACTTTTTTGATTCCCTTGTAGTTTCCTTTGGTTTCAACTTAGTAGAACATTACTACTCCAGCTCAAGCAGTTCAGACTCGATAAAATATGTACGGAGACCTTTGTTGTCTATCTAGGTTAATTCCCTTGTACCATATATTTTATGATAACCAAAATCCTGGAAGTAAATTTCGCTTCCTTGTAGTAGCATCGATTTGCAGACATGAAAAGGGTAGAATTTTCAGCAAGGCTGATCCCTAGTTTGTCAAACTACAGAATATACTAAGTTATATCATTATATGGATGGTCTGTGCCGGCAGAGAACGATCCTATTGCACCATCTCGTGGAATCCCGTATGAAGATATCAAGGTATTATTCATCTTTAAGCTTTATGATGTGCCCGATGTATACCCGAGAAACTTAGCCAAGCATATATTTATCCATGTAGCTGTAGTAAACATTAATCAACATGTTTGGTAGTCAAGTCTGACTCCTCTTCCTGACCTCAAACATGTTTAATTTTCAGAAGCTTCCTAAAGATAGACTTGGAACACATTTTCCTCCTACAAATAACCCCATGAACTTTCTTCAATTAATGTACATCAGCACAGATGATGTTTTTTTTCTCTCTTTCCAATGTAAGCTTCTTCCATGTTCCAGGAAAGCCCAAACTGTTTGTTGATAGTAACACCAAAAGGCGGGCATCTAGGATGGGTAGCAGGAGATGAAGCACCATTTGGAGCTCCATATACGGATCCTATCGTCATGGAATTCTTACAACATATTGAGGACCCTGCCCCTGCCTCATGGAACTCTTGTGTTACATCGGATGATGCAGATCACTCCGGGAATGGTCTCCTTAAGATAGGTGTATAGACCGGTCTACATTTGTACATTATTCATTAAGCTTACATAATTCTTTTATCTAACGTCACTGGAATGTGACCAGCGTGCACAATCTATATGAGTCTTAGCTACATTGCGCAAGACTAAACTATAAACATCATATATAAGGTACCATTCACCAATATTTATATGATTCAATATTAATTTTTATCATGCAATTCATACATTTTATTTGATTCTAAATTATTGCCTATATTAGATTTTCAAAATATCAATTGTTAATCGCAAGCATGAAGCATCAAAAGTCCTAGATTAAGCATGCGTCATCAAGAGAAATTAATAAAAGCAATTTAATCAATTTTCATTCGATGCAAATAATCATAAAATAATTTCAAAAATTAATTTAGATAAATTTTACCACATATTTATCGGAAAAATAGCTTCCTTCGTCGCCTCAATATTGGGGTTTATCTCTTCATGTTGGAAACACGCTCAAAATTCATATTCATTGCTCAAAAGTGTTTACAAGAGGTGAAAATATAATAAAGGTGAGAATTGCAACCAAAATAATCGTTGTAAATTCACTATTACACAAAACGATAAAAGAAATGCAGTAACCGTTTGACTGTCGCTGAACCAACAGTCTTAACATTGAGAATAGAAGATGGTTTTTTAACGACTGTTCTGAGCAGGTCTTGTACTGAGCGTTCTTCAGTTGCAGCAACAGAAAACTTTGCCGTAACTCGTGATTTCTCATATTCTGGCTCTCTGTTCTCTCTCAAACTCTCTGTTCCCCTTCTCTGCTTCCCCGACACTCTATTTATACTCAACAGGCTCATCAAATCTCGCAACAATGTCTCCAAACCTTCCATTAACTCGGGAATATTTTTCCTTCCATATTACAAGGATTGTTTCCTTCTTTATCTCTTTCACGCATCTGTTGTATCCCAACACACTCCAAACACGCTTCATACACGATTTAGAATGAGTTAACTTCACCGTAACCACACAAAATCACAGAAAATCTCATGTTTCTCCTCTCGTAAACGTGTTATCCTGCTTTCTTCTAACTGTTTATCTCAAAAGATCAAACCAAATTAATTTCAACGATTGGATCTCCCTCTAACAACTCCAAAAATCGAACCCTAATTCTGCAACATTTTCCCACAAAAAAAACCAGATTTAGTTGAAGAAGATGATTGTGTTCCCCTATCCGTCTATGGAGTCCCTTAAGCACTTCTCTAATAAGGGGAGCCCTTGGTAATTTTAGGGGGTGCCCTGACTAATTTTGGGGGGTCCCCGAGTAATTTTTTTTGGATGCCTTCAACATATTTTTGGGGTGCCTTTAGTAATCATCTCCGGCGGTGCAAACATCACTTTTCGAGTTAATTTTTCCTCACAAGTTTATTTTTGCAAAAACACCTAGCATAAAACACCATAATAAGTACAAAAACGAGCACTAACAAAATAGATAATTGAGATAAAATCATACATAAAAATGTGTGTTAGAGCATAGCTCGGTTGAACCCACCAAGCGTTGGTATGTCAAGTTTGGTTGTCATATTTTAGTGAATCAAAACTCATGTTAAGAGTCGCTTGATTATGTACTAGAGTCAAGTTCATATATGTTAGCTTGAAAGTATTAGGATATGAGACATTACAAGTATTGCGAAGACTTGAAGATGTGAAGAAGCAAGGAGATACAACGACAACAATCATCCTTCCACTTGAGGCTAGTGATATTTGACTTGAACGGTTTCATTCTCTAACGTATCTTTGAAGTCGTGCATATTGAAAACAAAACTGCGAAACATATTTGAATTATAGATAGACATAGTATTAAGGAATACCATACGAGGTTTATTGCTTAACCATTAAACTTTGTAGATAAGACATCGCCATAATCATTTGAATGCTATTGTGATTACGTATGGGTATGAGGTGAGGATTTCATCATAGGGAACAATGTTTTACATGTGTTCTAAGGAAGTAAGTTCATAAACTTGTTTGTGAACCGAAGAGGAAATTGCCAGGTGTTATTGATTTTGTTATTGATTGTTTATCTTATGAACAACCAATATGTGTGATTGAGTATAACGCTCACAACTTGTTTGTGTTCTTGGTAGAACTATTCACAAAGGCCTGACTTATGTATTGGTATGACTTTTTTTAGCGAAACCGATCTTAAGTAATCAACTGAGATATTATGATCGGGTTTTGGTGGGCCCGGAGATGTGTATAAAATTGAGCGTAATGAAACGCGGGCCTACAGTAATACCGCAAGTGCACGGTCGTCAGTTGTAGCTCGTGCAAGTACGGGTCGATCCACAGAGACTGGGTGTGTTTTGGAGTGTTTAGCTATTTTGGGTTCTAGTTGCTATTGTTGGGCTTTGGGTACCAATGGATTTTGGTAACCAATGGGTTATGATTGTGCTTTAGGCCTTGGGCCTTTGAATTGATCTGAGCCTTGGACTCAGTTGGTCTTAAAATGAATTGAACTGGGCCTTAATAATGAACTTGGGCTTGGAGCCTTAATGAACTGGGCTTCAACTTTTGGTTCAAACCTGGGCTTGGTATTGAACTGGACCTATATCCAAGCAATGAACTGGGCTTGGTTTCAGTGAACTGATTTGAGCTTTGGGCTCAACAGTTCAACTGTGAATTGGGCTCAGTGTTGAAGTGAGCTTTGGAGCAGCAGCAGACAGTGGAAGGGAGGCAACAGCAGCAACACAAGGCAAAGAAAGCAGCAGCAGCAGCAGCAGTACTGCACAGCAACTGCACAAGCAGTGAACAATGCAAGTGAACCAAGGCCTAAGCCAAGGGCAGGGGAGATGGTGAAACTGAAATGGTGACAATGCAAGGCCAAGGCAGTGGCTATAGGCATACAAATAGAATGGGAAGAGAATTAGCTTGCTATGAGCACTAATTTCTCCCAATGCTCAATCAACACAATGCATCCTAAGCATACAAATGGAATGGGAAAGACAATTAGCTTGCTATGAGCACTAATTTCTCCCATTGCTCAATCAAAACAATGCTTCAAAGCTTCTAGCCTAACATTCCATCACTTCTTGACAATGAATTAAAACAACAGTGAACTAAACATGGCACTAACAGTGAACTAACATTAAACACAAAACCAAATTGAAATTAGAAACAAACAGAAATTATAAGAACATAAATTAAATGAACATGGAATTAAACATGAAATAAAACAGAAATTAAAAATTAACTAAAATTGAAATTGAAATTTAAAATTAAACATTAACAGAACTTCACAGTCCTGGACACTGGCTAGTCCAGCATCCCCAAAACATTACACCCTCACTTCCTATTTATAATCAGAACACCCAATTAGGGTTTTTACACCAAACCCCCAAATTTAACAAAATTAGGGTTTATAAGAATTTGGGAAAAACTCACCATACCCTCTGAATTTGTTGTCTCCTCTACAATTGAGCGCTGACCCATGCTTGTACTTCTCCTCCTCTGCTAATCTTCTACTCGAACGCTGCTCCAATTTCATTCTTCTCTCCACTGTGAAACCCTAGCTATGTTTGTCTTCTTGGTAGCATCAAAAATTAATGCTAAGAACAAGACAGCCACGACTAGGGAAGAGGTAGGTGATGGTGGTGGTGTCCTTGTGGTCGTGGTGGAGATGGAAGAGAGGCAGGAGCAGAGCTCGACTGCAACTGTCGGGGGAAGAAGAAAGATTTTGGGGGAAGTGAGTTTTGGGGAAGAAGAAGGTGGGTGTTTGTTTTGGGTCGATGGTTTTGGATGCTAGGGTATGAAGCGGGGATAGCGCGGGTTGATGATCTGCGACAAGGAGCGATGGATGGGAAGATGGTATGTGGATCCAACGGCTATACTTGGGTAATCGTGGAGCGACCGTCGGATGATGAGATACAACAAAATTGACGACACCAGATGGAGTTCGGTGTTGTAGTGTTAAGCGGAAGTATCGAGGTTTGATGCGCAGGCAAAGAAGCGACCGTAGGATCTAAATGTGATCTAATCTGAAGGCTTGGAATTTAGGTACTATGGTGTTTTGCAGGGACTTCAGATTTTGATGAACGATGAAGAAGCGACCATTGGATGATGAGATGGATCCGATCTAACGGCTGAGAATGGAGGCGGGTATGGATATAGAAAATGGGTTTGGGTAAGGGTTTTGGGCCTTGGGTATGCCAAGCCCATATCTTCTTTAAGAACAATTCTTCCTTCTTGAGCCCATTCCTAGCTTTTTGGACGTGCGCTCCATTCTTTGCGTCTTCCTTGCGTAATTTCTTCCGGCTTTTCACTACTTTTCTGCTCTTTTCCGCTCTGCTATTCATCCAAACTTTATTTATTACCTAAAAATGCAAAATTAAGTAAGAAAAATATTTATTCTTGAAAACAATGAAAATACAGAATATGGGATAAAATGTAGAATTACTGCACAAAAGATGAGTTAAATGCCAACAAAAAGGGATAAATATATACATTATTTGGCACTCATCAGGTTTGTGTTTTGTCTGACCAAATTTGGGAAAGGGGAATCGATCCTAGTAAGAGGTGCAATACATCACAAAGGGGAACCGATCCTTGTATTGGGTGCAACAAGGTTTATAGCAGAAAGGGGAACCAATCCTATGAACATGTGCAACACGTTTTTAGGCAAAGGGTAACCGATCCTATGGACATGTACAACACATATAAGTTATATACCATATACATGTGGGGAACCGATCCTAGTACCTAGTCAACCGAATTTCGGAAATCTAGTGTGACTATGCACAATACTTACATGGAGGTAGAACCGAAACTTGTTTTGGTAGAACCGATAAACCCATGATTATGATTGAATGTTTGTTTGATCAATCGCATAGTTCTTTAAAGTCAGATGAACCAATTCTAAACTTGTTTAGAAGTGTGGAAAATCGGTTTCAAGGTTGTAAGTGTGAAAGATAACTTACAAAGTGAGGATGTCGACATACTTTGAACACGTGCTGTGAATGTTTATTTCTTTAATTGTTCAAAGTTATTCCTTAATAGATAAAGGAAGAAAATCCCAGGATCGAAACATAAGTAAGTTAAGAATCTTTTAAATAAAGGTTATTAATTTATTTTTTAGGGAAATACAAGAATTAGTAATGTGCATTTACTAATTAGATTTTCCGAGAGATTTCTATCATTATTTCTGGACAGAGCATTTCCAGGAATCATGGAAACCGAATTTGTGCTTTAATGAATATCTTGAGAATATTTTCAGTTTTGTAAATTCCTTTGTGTCCAAACTTCCTTGTCTATAAATACATGAAGTTTGCCTTTCTAGCAAACTAATCCTTCGTACCAACATACTTTCTCTTTTGTTGTTGTTACTGGTGTAGCCTCCTATTCGGAGAGGAGAGTAACCTAATTAGGCGAAATCTCTTAAGACCACTCAGTTTAAAGTCTTCTTTGGGATTGAGAAGCTCTAACGTGTACCGTTGGTGGGAAACTAGATAATTGCGGTTTATCTTTTGTTTTCGATTGATTTGATTGACTAACGGTGGTTGAAATCTGATTGCACCTAGTTTGTTTATGCTTGAGAATCTTCTCTTATGGTATAAGATTCACTCAAACTAGTTCAGAGTTTCGACAGGGGTCTTTAGACCGTTGTTAGTTCTAAAGACGATCTTGTGATAATCCATTGTTAACAGACTCTATTCTGTGCGTGATTGATCATAAGAGATTCAAGTGATTGTGTGCAGGTTTATATTAAAGATCTAAGAAGATTTGAAGACGAAGAAGATATTGAAGATTTCTGATTTGTGAGTTCATAATCTTTGGTGTGCACAATACTTGTTTCGGTAATAGAGGATCCAATTAATAATCGGTTTATCCTTGTGGTAGATTGGATTGATTAATTGAGTAGATCGGCATCAACACAATTCTTTGGATTAAGAGCGTTGTTGGCTTAATCTTAAACGATTACTTCGGTAATTGAACATAAGATAGATCTAAGGACCCGACGAAGGAGTTTATGTTAAGATAAACAGAAGAGCCTTTGTCCAACTCATATCACTTGGTTGAATAGAGTTGATACCAAACAGATTTGTTGTTCCTTTAGTGTTTGGAATACGAACCAAAGGAATTGTTCCAAGTACGTGACTTATTTATAAGTTGGAGGCGTGGGAATACAGACGGAACTAGGTGAACTATAGGTTTAGTTGCTTGGTATCAACTATACGAAGTTGGTTTAATTTTATGTAGCGGCTTAGTCCTGAGAGTATTCAATTATGGACAAGGTCCTGGGGTTTTTCTGCATTTGCGGTTTCCTCGTTAACAAAATCGTTCTGTGTTATTTACTTTATATTTCCGCATTATAATTGTTTTATTATAATTAAAGTAAATTACACAAACGTTAATTCCTATTTACTTGATAAGCAATCCTGTTGTGTTTGGTTAAGTCCAAAACTTTGTATCAAGTAAACATACTTCGTTTCTGTATTGTCTCGATCTCGTATCCATAGACGTTCACACGAAGTGTGAACCGATTAGTTGTATTGTCTCGACTCAGTTCATAGACAATCACTTTCGGAGAAAGGACTTATAGGTAGGAAAGATTTTATCCTGAGGTATATTTGTCTACCCTCGCTTTTTCAATGTGGCTATCAAATATGAAACCAACGAGCCAAGAATAACTCAATTGCGAGTTATAACGAGTGTCTAAGGTTGATCTCATGAATATGAAATGATACACGAAAATTTAGGGGCATGTAGAAATCATCGAGACACACCAGGATTGGGCTATGAGGAATAAACGCTCGTAGTACATGCAAAGAGGTAAAAAATTTCAAGGCCAAAGATTCTTCTCAACCAAAGGCTCCCCTGGCGATAAAACTGAAGTATCTCCACCTCCAGTTAACGATGGAAAGAGCAAAGTCCATCAAGCTCTGAAGCATGCACATACACTTTCAGGTAATTATCAACATCACTTTTCTTATGCTAAAAATTATTTTTATTGTGAAAAATGAGGTGACTCGAAAAGGGGGTGTAGATTTCTTAAAGAGTATAAAACAATATTTTCTTCTATTCATGAGAAGACAAGATTTTATGCTCCCAACTGGAGAAAAACTGACTTGCATAAGATCAGTTCTTCTACAGTTCCCCAAAGAAAGTTTCGAAACGACGTTGGAAAGAAAAAGAAACCCTCTGCACCCAAACTCACTCAGAAATGGGTATCAAAGATTGTCAATAAAGCAATAAGCATCAAGAAGAAGGATCTTCCAGAAAAGAGCACAATAATGGTCAACATGTTGATGGGTTATAAAAGGGTCGTTGAAAGTTTCAAAGCTCTTAAGCGACTTTCTATCAACCACTTGTCGTGAACTAAGAAATGTTCACCCCAATAAAGCTTGATTATGTTGAAAATGTATCCTCACCAAGAATGCCCTTGTAATAAAATGGTGAGAAAAACCCATGAATCAGGGCGCACTTCTTATGTTGGGTTAAATGTTAAATTGGCAGTGAATCCAGAGCATTCATGATGAATTTCGTCATAAAGGTATGTATGGTAACTTGACCAAGTTTATGTAATTATATACTTGATGGCGTGAGCTGTTGATACCAAAAAAGCTTTTGTTTTTTGAGCTCATGTATTTCGCTAAATGATTTGGTGGAAATCCCAGTATCAATAATTGAAGTTAAATACTCAATTTTTAAACATATATTTAAAGTTAAATACCCAATGCTTGCCGAAAACTGCCTTCTCTCTGGAGGAGTATCCTTGTGTAATCCTTTCAACCTGATCATTGATGATAAAGATTTCTGTAAAGGCTTTAATAACATATATGACAAAGCTCTTGCGCGATCTCTCACCAAAATATTTAAGAAGTAATTCTATTACCATCTTGTGTCTGCATTAACTTTCATTTATGTTTTATATACTACTGGTGTCCCACCCTTCATTTTGGCTTTTCATAGATATTGGATTCACCCAACAATCAGTAAATCTTACAGTAGTTGTTGTGGATTTGAGATTTTAGGCATGCTCTACTTTTTGAAGATATTGGAGGCGAATATGATATAAAGCTGGCTTCTAATGCCAAGACTGTCAAGGAATTTGATGAAGGATTAACACGAGGTATGTAATAAACCCTTCTTCTAGCCTTTAAGGCTGATGATTGACTATGGGGCTTAGTTTGTGCAAGTCCAATAAGAACTACTTTTTTGATTCCCTTGTAGTTTCCTTTGGTTTCAACTCAGCAGAACATTACTACTCCAGCTCAAGCAGTTCAGACTCGATAAAATATGTCCGGAGACCTTTGTTGTTTATCCAGGTTAATTCCCTTGTACCATATATTTATGATAACCAAAATCCTGGAAGTGAATTTCGCTTCCTTGTAGTAGCATCGATTTGCAGACATGGAAAGGGTAGAATTTTCAGCAAGGTTGATCCCTAGTTTGTCAAACTATAGAACATACTAAGTTATATCATTATATGGATGGTTTGTGCAAGCATAGAACGTTCCTATTGCACCATCTCGTGGAGTCCCAATTAAAGATATCAAGGTATTATTCATCTTGAAGCTTTATGATGTGCCCGATGTATACCCGACAAACTTATCCAAGCATATATTTAACCATGTAGCTGCAGTAAACATTAACTCAACATGTTTGGTAGTCAAGTCTGACTCCTCTTCCTGACCTCAAACATGTTTACTTTTCAGAAGCTTCCTAAAGATAGACTTGGAACAAATTTCCGCCTACAAATAAGCCCATGAACTTTCTTCAATTAATGTACATCAGCACAAATGATGTTTTTTTCTTGTCTTTCTGTAGATGTGGAAAATCCTACTACTACATCCAATGAATCTCGAGAACATACAACTTAAGTAAATAAGCAAGATATGAACATGAACACAAGATATACGTGGTTCGGCATGATTACCTACGTCCACGGGGGTGAAAAGATGATCTTATTACTTGATTCAAGGTTACAAGATGATGTTTCTTACTAACAAGCTCTCTAGTCACTCTACACAGCTCTTTTGTGTTCTCTCTCCCTTACTTAATTACTTGCCCCCTCTATTCTTTACAAAGCTCTCTATTTATAAGCTCTCAAGATGATACATCCATATTACGGTGTGAGTCGTGGTATATCTTTCTTGCTTCTCTTCTCGGGTACCATGAGATGTTTCTCCCGATATATCGGTCTAGGATGGGTGAGGTCATCTCCCGACATTCTTCTGTCCGATGTCGATTGCTTAGCATGACCCGATGTCGTCCTTTATTATGTCCCGATGTTGTTACCCCCGAGTCTTACTTTGACCAGATTCTTCTTATCCTTCAAACTACTTTGTCAGATAATTTATTAACCTAGCGTCCGACAGACGTCTCTGCCGTCACATACGAGCTTCACCTTTACACGTGCTGGCTTCACGGGTTCTTCTGATATCTCTTTCCTTGCGCCGAGCCTGGAAAGGATGATTCGATGCCTCGCATCTTCCTTACTATTGGTACAACATCACCTAGGATTTCTCCACCCGGATCTGTGGATTATTTACACCTACATTTATGCCCCTTCTTTCACTCGTGTGTTCGACACGAGGAGAAGAAATCGCTTCGTCTCCTACGTCTCTGGGCATGCTGTGTTTTCCGCCATGCTGTTCCCCATTATCTCCGTCTTTATGACTTATTACCTCTTTTCCCGGTTGCAACTATTAAGACTATAAATTCGTCACTTAAACCCCTGGTCTCTCACTTTCTCCTTTCACAGAACCGCACTTTTTTGCCATTTTTTCCTTCAACTGTTGTTTGATTAACCTATGTATTCCTCTTTCATTCTTCTTTTTCTTTAAAAAACCTTATTCTTACCCTGATCCTACCATTGTTTCTCTCTTTATGCTGCTGTGATTCCGGCCGTTCGTCATTTTCTTCTACATTTCCCAGCTCACGTCTCTCCTTCAAATGGCTTCTTCAACTCCCTCCATGACTGAGAAGAGGTGTGTGAGTGATACTTTTTCTGATGATGATGGTCTTCATGTTGATTCTTTGTTTATTGTTGACATCCCTTCGCGCTCTTAACTCTATCTTTTATGATGATTCTCCTCCGTTTTCATGTAGGAATGACAAGAAAGTCGCCAAAGATTTGATGGATGAACAATTCATCAAACAATTGAAGGATGATTATAACCTCCATGGTTATGATATCAGACTCTTGTCAGGCCAAAAGGGTACTCTGAAGAAGGAGGAAGTTGCAAAGTTTCCTCACTCAGCCGAGGCAACCATTATCACCAAAGGCCAGTTAAAACTCGGGTTACGCTTTCCTCTGTATGATCCTATCCGTCCTTTCATGTATGAAGTCTTATCCCGGATTCGTCCATCTCGTGCTCTAGCTCAATGGAATGGTAACACCTTTCGCCTCATGGATGAGTGGGAGAGGCGAGGACGGGGAGAGTGCTCTTCTACTCCTTGGTCGACTTATGATCCTTCTCAAGCGGGAGACTACACTTCTGATAGCTTTGTCGGCAACTATCGAAGCGGGACTGCTACTAATTGCTATCTTGCTGGCTTTGCTGCTATCCCTCATCGTAACAAAGTCCCTACTGGCGGTTTTCCCAAGTTGATGTTGGACGAATATCCTGAGGGTGGTACCAATACTAATAAGCATGCCCGTGATACTAGTGATACTGCCTGGGATCGGGTTCCTCTTGCTATTTATGGTCCTCTTTTAAGTGGCAAATTTTCGCCTCCTGCCGAGCCTTATCCATTCTGGGTAGATAATGCTGATCAGGTAAGTTGTTTTATTTTCTCAATTGGTCGGCCCGGGTAACCAATAAGGTAGTGTTTTAATTTGTTCATATTTTTTCATCCTAAGTCTCAAAGTAGTCAGCCTAGGGTTTCAACTCTTCAGAAGAGGGATAGATGTCCTAGCGCAGGAGTCGAGAAGGAGACAGGGAAGGTAACAAATATACTGCTCTGTTTACAGTACATGTACTTGCCCCTATTTTTTGCCTTGGATGGATTTGACGATGACTTGTGTATAGAAATCTAAAGCTGATAAAGGAGAGATCGACACTGCTACGGTGAAAGATGGTGAGGATACCGATGATCGGCTGCCCTTATCTCACTTCTTGAAGAAGTTTCCCTAGGAGTCTTCTGATGTTTCATCTACAATTATAGGTGGTAAAGCTGGAGGTAAAGGGAAGGAGCCTACTCCTGAGGGTGTGCCCCTACAATCTATTGCGCCGCCTGCTGGAAAGGGGTTGTTATTTCTGATGCTGAGGTAGTTATGGTGATATCCGATAATGAAGACGATGAGGAGATTTTCGGAGACTCGGATGGGGAGTCCGAGGGCTCGGACCAGGAAGAGGATCCAAAGGACACGGAAAACTCGCTTGCTTGGAAGAATTCTGGTAGCGAACGTCAAGTGTTAGAGAACCCGCCCAAAGATGTTTCTGGCCCGAGCTCGGGTGGTAGCACTTTCTTTACCTTATCAGGTCCGATCTGTGACTCCCTGGGTGCACTCACTTCCCCTGACTTTAGCTCGTATACTGGCGATAAGATGATCAATGTTGTGCCCTTCTATGCTGGTTTGATGGATAGATTTGACGTCATGGTGAGTCACCTTTCCTTAAATATTCACCCATTATGGGAGGAAGCGATTTAGTGATGTGAGACGTGCTGCTTTGTAGGATGCTAACCGAAGGTTGCTGGAGGCTGGTATTCGCCGGAAGGAGCTAGCCGAGATGGAGACTTCGTTCCCAGCTGCAACAGGAACATGGACGAGCCCGAGGGATAGAAATTCAACTAGCCAAAGCTAAAGGTATTTGTCCACAACTTTGTTACGATTGATTGACCGTGTAGTGCCAATATCCTAAGTGTAGTATTGTCTTTTTAGCTGAGATTTCTAGCCTAGATAGAGACGCCGCCTACGAATATCTCCGAATGAAGAATAAGTTAGACATCGAATCAGGTCAGGTAACCACACTTCAACAGAAAATTCATAATAAAGACGATAAGATCGATCGTCAGGCTGCAAAGATTGAGGAGCTTCAGTCCGAGTTACTTCAATATCAAATATTTGAGTACGCGCCCGACGAGATGGATAATCCTCGGATCCATTTACTCCAGGCTCAAAGGGCCGCTGTCGAGAAATTTTGTTGGCCGAGTCTTTGGAGAGTCAGTGTGGATCGTTGAGGCTTCAGATTAGGGACCTGCATTCGGATTGTAGCCGGCTGTTGCAGGCAAAAGATATTGCTGAGAGATCCACACAAGAGTTAGAAGGGAGATTTCAGAACTTTAATCAGATATCCCAAGAGTTGGAATGAGTTCAGGCTCAGTTGTCTGGTCTTCAGTTGGCACATGATCGGCAAAAGGCTAGTTGGAGCGATCACAAGAAATATTGCCTCACTAATGAGTTTAATGAGAAGCATTATAATGATTTTGCTGCGAAGATATCCACCCTGGAGAGTAGCTTGTTTAAATACGAGGAAACCGTTAAAATAGCTTTACCCTTGCTTGAAGGTGTTCCCATGCGGGTTTAATTTCCCCGATGTATTTTTGTTGTGTCGTTTGCCCCGATATCTTTGTTATCATATTGTTTGTTATAGTGCTGACCAGTTTGTTATGTTTTCAGTTGAGAAAGGGAAAGTTCGATCCTTGGAGGAGGAGGTGACTTGATTAAAGGCAATCGAGGCTCAGCTGATCGGGAAGGTTACCGCTGTTGAGACTGCTTCAGCACAATTGACTCTCCAAGTTACATAGGAGAAAGGGAGATTTGCTACCGAGTTGGCTGAGAAGTTCAAGGCGGGTATATAGGAGTTTCGCGAGAAGAAGCGAGCTGATCTTGCTGCTAAGAAGGAGGGATCGGGTTTGGCTCCTCCGAAGGAATAATGGATGCCTTTTGTAGTGATGTGTCACTATTTTTCCCTTTTGCCTCAGGTTGTAATTTTTCTTTTCGTTTGAACACCTTAACCGCTTTTGAATATGTTGTTTTACGGGGTGTTGCGTCATCGGACAATTTCTCTTTTGTTAGGGCTTGTTTTCGTTCCTAACATCGTACCTTTGTTTCTTTGACTTTATCGCTCGTAATCGTTAACCTTTTAGTTCATGCATGTTGTGCCAATTATCCATATGTCAGTATAAAGTTCCATTTCTATCGAACACACTCAACAGGGAGGATCATCGGACCAAATGCCATGTCCCGATTGAGGTATCTCATCACTGTTATTTTGATCCAGTGGGAAGGTATTTAGTCATTCCTAGGTTCTAGGGATCGATATCCCTATGGGGTTATCAATTAACTATCATGGGCAAGTGATTTCGGCCACTTGCGATGGGAGCAATGTTGTATGCTCGACTGTCGGGTACTCATGCCCCGACAATCGGTCACTGGTTTCCAGCCACCATGACCCTTAGACTACCTCGGCACTTGCACACTGCCACTGCCCCGAGTTCGAATAACCCGTCGAGTGTAAGATACCTCGGCACTTGCACACTGCCATCGCCCCAAGTACGAATGTCCATTTGAGTGTAAGACACCTCAGCACTTGCACACTTCCATCGCCCCGAGTACGAATGTCCATTCGAGTGTAAGCCACCTCGGCACTTGCACACTGCCGTCGCTCCGAGTACGAATGACCATTAGACGCAATTGTCATATTCCTTAACCCACGTGGGTTTTTAAGGAAATAAATGACAGAGTATCATACCTGCTCATACACCTCTCATGGGTAATATGACTTCAGGCGTCGAGCATTCCATGGCCGCGGTTCTGGTGTTCCATCCGGTTTCAATATCTTATACGCTTCTTATCCCACTTTATCCACGATAATGTATGGTCCGCCCCATCTTGACACCAATATCCTCCTTTCTTGTCACGTTCATAACTGGGTAGTTCCTTCAGTACCAACTGTCCTAGTTGGAACTCCCTTGGTCGGACTCGTTTGCTGTATTCACGCTGTAGTCGCCTTTGGTAGTTTTCCATTTTTTGGAGAGACATTTCTCTAGTTTCTTCCAAGTCATCGAGCTTGGCCAGAATTAGATCTGCCGAGATGTTCCGCCTCCATGCCTCAGTCCTTGTGGTGGGTAAATTGCCTCAGTGGGAAGGATGACCTCGGTTCCATACGTTAACTTAAAGGGTGACAAGCCGGTCGTGTCTCTTCGGGTAGTTCTGTAATCCCATAGAACATTATAGAGCTCCTCACACCATTCGCCGTATTCCCCATCCAACTTCTTTTTCAGGTTGTCTGCTATTGTTTTGTTCGTGATCTCGGCCTGCCCATTACTTTGTGGGTAAAGGGGCGTCGCCTTGCTCTTTAGAATGTGGTAGGTGTTCAATAGCAGGTCGATATTCTTGCCTTGTAGCTGTTTCCCGTTGTCCGGGACGATTGCTGCCGGTACGCCGACACGACAGATGATGTGTTCCCAAATGAAACGAAATACGTTCTTGTCCCGAATGTGCCTCCGTGGCGCAGCTTCCACCCATTTGGTTAAATAATCAGTAGCCACGATCAAATACTTTCTTTGTCCTGACCCTACATGCAATGGTCCCACGATATCGATCACCCACTTGGCGAAAGGCCAAGGGTTAATCACTGAGTTTAAGGTCACTGCAGGTGCGTGTATCTTCTTGCCAAACTTTTGGCACTCATCGCAAATTAATGCCATATGTTTTGCATCTTCGTTCATGTAGGCCCAAAAGTATCCCATGGTCTTGGCTCGAGTTGCCAGACTTCGGCCCGAGCTGTAATTGCCCGCGGCGCTATAATGTAGCTCATGAAAAATTGAGTTCCCTTCCTCTTTGCTTAAACACCTCAGGAGAGGTCCTTGGTAGGATTTTCTATATAAGATACCGTCTCGTAATTCATATGCTGCTGCTTTGCTTTTGATTTTGTTGATTTCGGGTCGTCCCTTTGGTAATTCTCCCGTCTCCAAATATTGGTAAATGGGTTTTCGCCAGTCGACAGCTTCATACTTATTGGTCGTGGTTACAACTACGTATGCTTTAATGTCTACGATTTCATGTACGGATGGCATCAGGATCCTCATGACCCGGATGCGTTCAATAGTTGGGTTTGTTAACATTGAGGCGATATAGGCTAGTGCGTCCGAGTTCCGATTATATTTTCTACAGATGTGTCGGAACTTAATGTAGGGAATCTAATTTATGTAAAATTGGGCGAGTTCCCAATATTTCTATAATACCGGATCGTGAATAGTGTATTGTCCACTAATCTGATGAATCACTAACTGGGAGTCACTAGTTAATCTCACATCATGAATCCCCATTTCTACGATTAACCGTAAGGAATGTATTACGGCCTCGTACTCAGTGACATTATTTGTTTCCTTGAACTCCAGCCTAAACGAATGGACCATCTTTTTCCCTTTTGGTGTAGTGAAGACTAACCCTAATCCCGATCCGTCTTTATTGGACGACTCGTCTACGAATACTTCCCATCATGTAGGGATACATGTTTCAAGGAGGTCGGATGGATCTTCTCGATCTTCTTCCATTCCAGGAATATCCTCTATTTCATCATCATCGTCTAAAGGAAAATCTTCCAGAAAGACAGCCACCGCCTGTGCCTTTACTACCGTTCTCATCTCGTAGAAGATGTCGAACTTCTTAATCTGAACGCTCCACTTAGAGATCCGTCCCGAACTTACTGTATTATCAAGTACTGATTCTATAGAAAACTTCTTAAGCACTCGAATCTTGTGAGTTTGGAAATAGGTCCGCAGTTTTTGTGTTGCAAACACTAGGGAGAGTATCAATTATTCGATTCTGGTGTAGTTCTTTTCCGCCGGGTTCATAGTCTTGCTTATGAAGTACACGGGTTTTTCTTCTGCTCCATCATTTTTGACTAAAATTGCACTTATAGCATAACTAGTTGCCCCGAGATATAGGGTAAGCACTTCATCGGGCTCGGGTCTTTGCAATATAGGTAGACTCGCAAGATGTTGCTTAATCTTTTGAAATGCTTCCTCACACTCCTCGTTCCATTTAAATTTTTCTCCTTTTCTTAGCGTCCCAAAAAAGTCTTTACATTTGTTCGATGATCGTGAAATGAATCGTCCTAATGCTGCCAAGTTCACGTTCAACCTTTGCACGTCTTTTATCGTTACTGGAGATGGCATTTCTAAGACGACCTAATCTTGTAAGGATCGGATTCTATACCTTTATCAGTGATTATGTATCCCAGGAATTTACTCGAAATCACCCAAAAAGTGCACTTGGCCGGATTCACTCTCATCTTATATTTTCTCATCGTTCGAAAGATCTCCCGAAGATCATCGATATGGATGGATGCCACCCTGCTCTTTACTAGCATGTCATCCACGTAGACTTCGATGGTGTTGTGTATTTTATCCTCAAACATGTCCTCCACTAATCTCTGATAAGTGTCACCTGCATTTCTCAACCCGAATGGCATTTTAGTATAACAATATAACCCTCTAGGTATAAAGAAATATGTATGTTACTGATCCCAGGGACCAAAGGGATCTGGTTGTATCCTGAGTACCCTTCCATTAGTGTTATCGCTTTGTATCCAACTATGGATTCCATTAGTTGATCGATGCTGGGGAGAGGAAGGCTGTCCTTTGGGAAAGCTTTGTTCAAATTGCTAAAGTCGATGCAGATCCTGACCCCTCAATTCCTTTTAGAGACTATCACCATGTTTGATATCCATTGCGGGTATTGGGCCTTTCTAATTATTCCATCCACTTGTAACTTCTTCAACTCAGCCTCTACCGCTGCTTATAGCTCGGGTGCAATTCTGGCATCTTCTGTCGGATCGGCTTGAACTTGGGATATGTGAGCACACCTACGGGTCAATCCCCTCCATGTCGTGCATTTTCCAGGAGATTACGTCCATATGTTCCCGTAATAGAGTTATCAGCTGCTTTGTCTGTTCGTCCGATAACAAGGTCCCGATTCTGACTAATTTTGGTTCTTCCTCGGTTCCTAAGTTGATCTCCCGAGTAGATTATAGGGCCGAGAAGTTGGGCTTTGGTTCCTTGATCGGTATCGTCTCCTTTGATTGCTATAAGATCTCTTTCTCGCATGCTTCATAGGCCATGACTGCTTGCGAAATTACTTTCTCTAGTTCTTCCCCCGCCTTGATTTCCTTTGCTTTATTCTCATTTTTACGCTGTCTTGACCGCTTCTCTTTGTTTTGTTGAATATCAAGTTGCATACATTGTCTTGCCGCCTGAGGATCGCCTATCAATTCAACAACTCCCCGATAAGAAGGGAACCTCAACCTTTGGTGGTAGGCAGAGGCTACCCCTTAGATGCCTGCGATCCAAGGTCGGCCGACAATAGCCTCATAAGGTGATATGACATCTACAACACAGAAGGTGGTAAGTGTATCCAAGTACCCCTCTCCGTCTGAGACTCTGAGCGTGACTTCTCCCTTTGGTATGGTTACTGTCCCATTGAAGCCATAGATCCGATAGGTTGAAAGAATTAGGATGTCATCATATAGTTCCATCCTTTTGACTCCCCATTCCTCAATGAGTAGGTTGATGACTAGGGGGTCTCCATGTGCTTGGCCATTCATCGGGACATCTGTAGATGAGAAAGTGATCGGCTGCATCATTCAGGCCTCCATAGGTAAAGTTTTTTCCACACTGAAAATCTCTTTTCCAGCCCGATCTCTCTTGTGAATTCGTGATGTAATGCCAGTACCAAAGTCGAATCCCTGTGTGGTAGAATGCGAGATGGTATTATAGACGAACTGGGTGCCCCAATTTATCCTTACCTGATGTACAGGGGCATCGGGCACGTTGGGTGTTGGTGCTGTTTGTTTAACAAAGTGACGCAAGTATCCGTCCCGAATCAGTTGTTGGACGATGTCCTTTACTTCCCGACAATTTTTGGTCGAGTGGCCTCGGTATTGGTGGTAATGCCAAAACTCGGGATGGTTCCTTGTCTCGTCGAACTGTATCCTTCTAGTTTTCGGGTACCTGATGTTGCTTCTTTTCTCTACTTCCTTGAAGATTTCTTCTAGTAGTGCGTTTAGAGGTGTGTAAGTCCTCGGCTCATGACGAGGCCTCTTTCCTTTCTCTATCCGTTCCTTCTTACCCGAACCTTGCTGTGGTGCCATCGGCCTCTTTTCTGATCGCTTTGAGTCCCCTTGAGGAGTTTCCTCTACTGCTGCACTAGATTCTTGTACTCCTCTATCTTGTGCTCCTTCCTTTATTTCTTCCAACACAATGTAGTGTTCCTGTATATTTCTCATCTCCTTCAATGCTTGCGGCTTCTCAGTGTACATAGCTATCCAGATGGGATCAGACTTCCCTAAATAATTCTCGAACCCGAAGATCTGTTGGTCGACATGCACTTTCCGATATCGGTGCACAGCTTTCTCCACCTGTCCTTCAAGGATATTAAGGGTTCCCGGAACCTTCGTGCCAAAGTAAATAACTTATTTATCCTTGGCCGAGCGACACTATTATGCATATAAGTCTCAAGAAATGTTTCCACCAAGACTCCATAACGGCCTATGGACTCGTCGGGTAAGGTATAAAACCAATTCCTCGCTTCCCCTTCCAGTCTCGCCGGAAAAAATTTACACATGACCACATCAAAATTCTTCCATTGTAACAACGTCATACTATACATCTTGATGTGTTCTCCTGCGTCGCCCGTGCCGTCGAATCTGTATAGGAATGTGGGAAGTGTACATTTCGGGGGAAACGGAGTTCGCTCTAGCTCTCGGGTGAACATAGTCTTCTTTGCTTCACTAATTACCTCTGCTAACTTGTCGTCCTCCCCATCTCTGGACAACTTCTTAACCATTTGTTCAAGCAATTCGAGCTTAGATTTAGCCGAAGCATCGAATCTACCATATTGCACTTCTTCATCGCTCGAGGAATTCTCGGGAGGACCGTATACACTCCTCGCGTGATTGGGGTCGGGTGCTCTCCCTTGGCCGAGTGGTAGAGTTCTTGTAATCCTTGATCGGGTATGGTTGATGGATGCCCCTTGGCTCGATGATCCTCGCGACCTAGACCTATGGTTCCGAAGTTGATAATTCTCGTGCTCTAGTGCTAGATTTCTTCTTTGTAATTCCCTCATCAGGTCGTCCTGCCTTCTCTGGTTTGCTAGAATTGTCATCAATGTCGGATTGGTGCTCTTATGGATGGAGTGACCGTTCACATGGTTTCCTGCTGTGGTAGGTAGCGCAGCTGGTGGTGCTGCTGGTGGCGCTATAGGAGGTGCGACAGGGGGGGATGTCTCCGGTTGTGTTATCTCGTCCCAAATGCATTTGCCTAAGCCTTTCTTCTTCTTGATCCAAAGTATACTGGTATTCTTCTCGTTGTCGGGCCCGCCTTCGATCTTCTCGCATCATTATTGCTTCTTCATCGTCCTCCGTGTCTGATGCAGTCATTCCATCCACCATATTCTCTGGTCTCACCTGGCTAGGGTTGATGCGCATTATTCTCGAGGGAAGATCATCGTCCCTGCGCAGATCGACCTCCTCATTAACAACTTCCATTCCTCCACCCGGTGCCCGGGATTTTTCCGGCTGGTGTTGTCGGCTGTTCTGACGTGAATCCGTTACTCCTTCCTGCGCGCTTGCTCCTGCTACCGTCTGATTCCTCATGATACTGCCTGTCCCTGAAGTGCTGGCCATCGGCTCGGGTACACTTTCTTCGCCGAGATTCGTCCCTACCTATGTAAGAAAAACATGCAACACCTCACTTTGAACTGTTTCCGAAAAGGTTTTATGGATGAAGTACAAGAAGCAACAGTTCTGATATTCATAAAAGACCAGACCAAGTACAATTTCTTTCTAGTTTGACATGATGAACTCAGCGGCGATTTTGACTAATAGGACAACTTTTGTAAAGGTGCCTTGCTATGTCGCTTTCGGTACCCGCACCACGCATTAATCATTATTTGTCCTAGCATTTATCGTGCCAGAAATCATTAACTACCCGTACAATCAATCAGAAAGTATCTTTCTTGGCCAAGTTCTGATGTGGTGATATCCCTTCATTGTTTTGCCGGTATCACCACTCACACAAGTTGCCGGAGTAAAGTTTTCTCGACTCTTTCGTAAGAATTTTCCTTGGAGTTCATCAAGGATCGCTTTACCTTGGGGTTCTCCTAGGTTTTCTAGCTACGTTGTAAGGCTCTTATGACGGGATCAAAGTAAGATCGTCACCGAAGTGCTCATCAGATCCTTTCTATCCATAAATTTGGTAACCCTAACTTAATGATCCTGATCCTGTTTTATCGATGCTAATGTCGTGTTTGATAGCTTAACAATCCTCATTACTCTAATACAAAAAACGACCAGAGAGATGAAGTTTCATTTTAGCTACAACCAAACATCAAAGATGTTATTTTGGGAGCTTCTGAATCTTTCTAACAACTCGCCGTAGTGAAAGAATAATAAAGGAAGGGAACAATCGTTATCGACCAAAACTCGAGACCGTAATTAAAAGAGGCATTTTGTTTATAATCACTTCAAGAAGTTTTAGCGCAAAGAATAAAGGACGACCTATAGTTTATATAAAGAAAAAACAACAATCTATAAATCTCGTCGACAGACTTGTCTAACCAAAAGAGTTTTCCTTTATCTTTAACTAACAATCAAGGTGATTTAGGAGCTTTGGATTTCTCCATTTTGGCGACTGATTTCAAGGTATCCGAAGATGTTAAACGGTCCCCTTAGCCGGCGCCAGAATGTAGATGTGGACAATCCTACTATTACATCCAATGAATCTCAAGAACATACAACTTAAGTAAATAAGAAAGAGATGAACATGAACACAAGATATACGTGGTTCAGCATGATTACCTACATCCACAGAGGTGAAATGAAGATCTTATTACTTGATTCAAGGTTACAAGATGATATTTCTTACTAACAAGCTCTCTAGTCACTCTACAAAGCTCTTTTGTGTTCTCTCTCCCTTACTGAATTACTTGCCCCCCTATACTCTTTAGAAAGCTCTCTATTTATAAGATCTCAAGATGATATATCCATATTACGGTGTGAGTCGTGGTATATATTTCTTGCTGCTATTCTCGGGTACCATGTGATGTTTCTCCCGACATATCGGTCTAAGCTGGGTGAGGTCAGCTCCCGACATTCTTCTGTCCGATGTTGATTGCTTAGCATGACCCGATGTCGTTCTTTATTACGTACCGATGTTGTTACCCCCGTGTCATACTTTGACCAGATTCTTCTTATCATTCCAACTACTTTGTCTGAGCATTTATTAACCTAGCGTCCAACATATGTATCTTCCATCACATCCGAGCTTCACCTTTACACATGCTGGCTTCACGGGTTCTTATGATGTCTCTTTCCTTGCGCCGAGCTTGGAAAGGATGATTCGGTGCCTCGCATATTCCTTACTATTGGTACAACGCCGCCTAGGATTGCTCCACCCGGATCTGTGGATTATTTACACCTACACTTTCCAATGTAAGCTTCTTTCGTGTTCCAGAAAAACCTAAACTGTTTGTTTATAGTAACACCAAAAGGAGGGAATCTAGGATGGGTAGCAGGAGATGAAACACCATTTGGAGCTCCATGGACGAATCCTATCATCATGGAATTCTTACAACATATTGAAGACCCTGCCCCTGCCTCATGGAACTCTTATGTTACATCGGATGACACAGATCACTCCAGGAATAGTCTCCATAAGATAGGTGTATAGACCGATGTACATTTGTACATTATTCATTAATCTTACATAATTCTTTTGTATAACGTCACTAGAATGTGACCCGTGCCGGTACAGTCTATATGAGTCTTAGATACATTGCGTAAGACTAAACTATAAACATCATATATAAGGTACCATTCACCAATATTTATATGATTCAATATTAATTTTTATCATGCAATTCATACATTTGATTTGATTCTAAATTATTGCCTATATTAGATTTCAAAACATCAATTGTTAATCGCAAGCATGAAGCATCAAAAGTCCTAGATTAAGCATGGATCATCAAGAGAAATTAATAAAAGATATTTAATCAATTTTTATTCGATGCAAATAATCATAAAAGAATTGCAAAAATTAATTTAGATAAATTTTATCACATATTTATCGGAAAAATGGCTTCCTTCGTCGCCTCAACATTGGGGTTTAGCTCTTCATGTTGGAAACACGCTCAAAATTCATATTCATTGCTCAAAAGTGTTTACAAGAGGTGAAAATATAATAAAAGTGAGAATTGCAACGAAAATAATCGTTGCAAATTCACTGTTACACAAAACGATAAAAGAAATACAGTAACCGTTGGACTGTCGCTGAACCAACAGTCTTAACATTGAGAATAAACGATGGTTTTTTAACGACTGTTCTGGGCAGGTCTTGTTCTTCACGTTCTTCAGTTGCAGCAGCAGAAAACTTTGCCGCTGTTAATAATGGAATTCTCGTTAGGTTCTACACGTTCTAGTCTATCAAGATGACCTCCCTTTTCTTAGAATGGTATGAGAGAGACCCCCCCACCCTTTCCATTGTACCTTGTCCTTATATAGACTTTCCAAAAGCCCCTTCTCTTTATGACATCTTGCCATGTGTCCTAAACCTCCTTAATTACTACTAATGCCATCCATTTTCTAATATAACCTCTTTCTTCTTTGTTAATTCCTTCATTGTCCCTTCCAACTCTGGGATACTTCTTTGGTGGACTTGGGCCTTAGTCCCCAAGTACCCATCCTCTTTGGGGAAACCTATCCTGGTTGAGGGGAATCATTTTTCATGTATCAACATTAGTCCCCTGACTATGAGGTTAGTCGTAAGATAACCTTGTAGTCATTATCCGCCTCTCCACTACTTTCATATTAGTGGGCGACGTTATAACTTCTATTTGCACGATCATTCTCAACTCTTGTTAATTATCCTGCCTACTTGTGTAACTGCCACCTTGATGCCTCCAAATTTCCTATAAATATGAGTTCTAATATACTTTCTTTCGTTATTTTACTGCTCATCTCTTTCTCCAGTCATCACACCCATTGCTACACCATGTACAGCAGTTCTTCCGATGATAACTCCTCGAGTGAGTCCGACGAATCCGAGGAGATAATGAGTAACGTCCCGGAAGAGAGCGAGTATTCAGGAGAACAGGAAATTCACTTATCTCCCCCCGCCGACGGAAAAGCCTACACACTTGCAGAGTTTTCCGGGATCCCTCAACTAAAACGCGCACTGAAATTAAAGGAATATCGTGGGAATAGACGCGTGATACCCTTGAATGATAACCTCATCCCTCGTCTCCTGAATCCGCCGGTATTACCTTATCATAACGCCCCGGGATGGCTCATGTACTCGGAACCGGAAAGTACAACTTCCTTTACGTTAAGAAGGGTTCCCCGTATAACCATCCATCATGGTGACTACGGGCTTCCGGACATCGACACCCGTTCTGTGTCAAAGACTCCTCCTATTTGGCCCCATTGGCCAGCTTCTATCCGCAATAATCCCGATCACGCGGCCAAAATCCACCAGGCTAAAATTAGTGAAGCCATAGATTCATCTCTTTAGCGGGAGATAGAGAGATGTAAGCGTGACACGACGCGGATTTCTGTCGCTGTTCTCCCTATGTTCATACTATCCTCATAGCTTGGGGAGAGGCCACTATAGTCTTGGAAGACGTCGTCGCACTTACTGGTTTACCTCTCCATGGATCCCATTCTTATGATAAGGCGGTCGTCTATGAAGCGCTGACTCCAAACGACCGAGATTGATGCTGTTATTTGTTGGACTGTAGGATGCCTCTCGAGTCTAACTAGTTCAGAAAGGCAAGGTACCAACCCAACAAGGGCGGCTAAAGAAAGTTGTCACCGCGGGAGGTAAGGCTGTCAGTACTACTAAAGCGGGCTCGTTGGCTGTTGCTAAAGGGAAAGCTGTTGAAAGTAGGAAGAGAAAGAATACTTCAGTTCCTTCCTCGAGGGAACGTCTACTTAATAGTTCGTTCCGCGCCTTCGAATCAATTCGCGGCCCCAACACTCCCGTCATTGACTCTGATTCCGAGTGGATCACTAATGATCATACGCGCACGACTTTTCCTCTCTGGCTTCGATTTTGGGCCCCCCGGCTCGTGGATGGAAAGGTGTTTCCCTCAGAGCGTAAAGAATCCAATCCTCGAGCAGAACTGGCCGCCTTCATTCTCCTTTGGTTTTGCCGTGATGTGTTTGAATATATCCCTCAGGACACCATAAAGAATGAACTGGTTCCGATGGCGGTGTTATTGTCCCGCGGGGTCTCTTTCCCTCTCACTCCCATGTTCCTGGGTGGTTTGTACCGACACTTAGACTTGTGTTTATCAGGATATCCAAATGGTTGGATCGTCGCATAAGATCGAGACTTTCATCCCCGCAAGCTTCATTCTTGCATGGTCTTGGGAACACAATCCTCCATATGCTCCCGATCCCCACGAGTTATAGGTCAATCGCGAAGAAGATGTCAGGCAGGATGATGGTTCGGTGGAAAGGTTCCGGTCGTGTATAGATATCCTCGTATGGCTCTTTGGCGCAAAAAAGGGAAAGTACCTAAGGGCGACATAGCGCAATTCTTGGATGTGGCCAAGGATTTTAGACCGCTCCCTTACCATGACGGCCGATCTGGTCCAGCCCACTATGATTTACTTCACCTTTTGACACGGACTTGGATTCAACCTAGTTTCTGTCTGAATCAAATTTTGATTCGGTAATGGAGGTGTTGCCTGGCTATCTTCCCGGTTTCCATGCTGGTAAATTCACATCCATATCTTACAATCCCGACCATACGACTCGTCAAGTTGGTTTCGAACAGGGAGTCCCTCAAAGGTTTCCTCCGGAAAGTACTGATGCCTCAGCTATCGTAGCTAGTTTCAACCTCTATGTCTTCAAAGGACCAGTGCGTCTAGCTGATAGGGGAATCAACTTCTCATTCAAACATCCCCTTCAAGATCGATCCGCCGGAGTTACTGAAGGTGCTCATAATTGTCAGCTTTCGATGCGGCACCGGTATTTGAACTTGACACTGCGGGAACCAGTTCCCCCTAAGGAGTTGTCTTACAAGGATCTTAAAGTATTGCATGCGTCGGGTAGGATTAAGCTTGATGATGCTGTAGCGACGGCACATCATCTCCCTTCATGTACCAAAGGCCGCTCCTTGGAACTTGTCTTGACTTCTTGGGATCTTCCAGAGGGTTGTGATCCTATTCGGCCAAAGAAAGAGACGAAATGTTCAAGTCGAAAGCCTCACCGCCTGAATGTCTCCAAACCCTATTCGAGTCCTCTGGGGACTTAGGTATGGCTGAATCATTCCTTTCTTCCCCCCTCTTTTTTTTTGACCCAACCCATGCGCTGATGGGCGAACAGTTCGACCATGTTCCCAGGGTGATCCACTTTCTACTCGCGTGGGGTGGAAGGCCCCTTCATATACGATGAAAGAGTATTTGAACATGCCTGAGCATGAATGGACTGAGAAGAGTCTTGCTAAGAAGACCAAGCGTGAGGCGGACAAATTTTTAGATCCCCCTCTGCGCCCTAGTTCCTCTACTAACTTTTACCCTTTACAATATGAGCATCCTCGCCACAGGAGCGCGTCACCGCCTCCTCAGGACATCGTTAGGAGTCCCTCTCATTCTTTTGCTGATCAGTTGCATAATCTAGGGATCAGATTGTCCGAGGGTGATGGATGGGTTTCGCCACATCTTAAAGTGATATCTGTATGCCCTCCTTGGGCGCAGACCATTCGTGCTCGAGGTGAAATTCTCGTGTCCCCTAATGCTGTGTTGGAGTCAACGAGTCCATCTGGATCTGGCCGGTTGGTGTTTGGTGGGTCCTCATCCCACGTGGCGTTTCCTACTGGTGGTTTCCAAGGTAGCCAGATTACTCTTATCTTGCGTTTGTGAATATTTCTCCCTCTCTCCTCCTTCTTTTGTTATAAATCATCGAGTTTTATTCATCATTTTCTCACTTTCGTATTTTCAGGCACACCTAGCGGTCCAAGCTCGTCATCTGGTTCTTCGGTGTCCCGCGACGAAGATATCAATACCTCTCAGCGCCAAATCGCGTCTAAGTTCTTTTTTTTTGTTAATAGATGGCTTTATTGCCAGGCTATGGGTAGTAACCGCAAGGGAGGGAGCAAACCTGAAACCCCCGGAACTGATGCCGATCGTCGCATAACTTCCAGTAGTGATATCGTCTCCAAGATCCCTTGTAAAGATGGCGGCGGATCTCAAGCGAACGTGGAGCTACCCGATGCCCAAGCAGAAGTCTCTCACACTGATACAGGCGCGGGGCTCCAATTCCCCTTAGTGGTGGAGGTCGCTGTAGCTGGGGTCGACCCTTCCACTTATACTCCGGTTTATAGGTTTTGGGTTCCGACCCATTTCGCTGCTGCGTACAAGGATATTGTCGAGCGTACTGGTGGCTATATGCTTAGCGTCAGACTGTTAGATATGAGGACGCTGTGCTATATGACCAAAAATATGTTAGAGGTTGCCGATGAGCTTACTAAGGTGGGGGGATGGTCCCATTTCTGCAGCTAAGATTAGCAGCTGGGAAGCGTCTGTGCGGAAAACCACCAACTTGAAGTTTCCGATAGGTTGGCTATAAGCATTGTTAGTGCAGGTGAAGAATCGTAAAGACCCTCGTGTTTAACTTACCACTCGGGTAACCAAACTCGAGGAAGAATTGAAGAAGTGCTCTGGGGTGACCAAGCAGAAGAGAGAGGTTCTGGACCAGCTTCTTACCCAGGTGGGGGCGGCGAGCGATGAGGTGCTTCGTGCAGAAGCTGCAAAGAAGGGTGCCCGAGATGCTCTTGAGAAGGCGCAACAAGGACTGTCTTCCATTCAATCAATCTGATGCACTATATTCTTTTTATCTTATGAACAATTTCATCTTGTACGTCCAATCTATTTTTAGGTCGGGTTGTTGTATTGCTTCTCTTTTGTTTTAGACTCTTTAACTTTTGTTTGAGTCGATGGTAGTTTAATCTTTTGATTGTGCGTGTTTCCTACTCTGCTTTGTTATTTTTTGTTTTGTAAACCTCAAGCCACAACAGGTTGTCGTCTATCTATTTCTGAGCGAGTTTTCCCTCCTTATAGCGATTTTCGCGCTTGTTCGCTCTTTTGATATTCCTGGTGAATTGAAGCGCTTGCTCCTTCTGAGGGAGTTGGATTCTCAAACAGCGCACGTGGACAAGATGCACATGATTTATCATGGTCGAGAGGATACGCTAGCTGCTACTCGCAAATCAAAGGTTCCCTTCGAAATGAATGGGCTCGCTGGATTGGCTAATGAGGCCGATTATGTATTGGCTACTGCTGTTGATCAGCGTGAGGAAGCGCTTTTAATGGTGCAGTCCGTAGGTGCAAGTGTTGACCTTTGTCGTGTGTTACTATCAAATGATGAATGATGAATGACGGACGACACACCTATCCCTCCCCCCTTTTTTGTTTTTGTTTTGTTTTGTTAGGAAGGAGGGATATATGTTAGACGTGCCTGGGAGGGAGGGATGTATGTGGAACGCGCCTACTCCCCATTTTTTTAACTAGGGGAGGGGGCGGGGTGTATGTGGAACGCGCCTACTCCCCCTATGTTTATTCTCAACAGGGAACTGGGAGGGCGGGGTGTGTGTAGAACGCGCCTACTCCCCCCTTTGTTTTTTCTCGACAGGGAACTGGGAGGGGGGGGGGGGAGGGGGATAATATGAATGCGCCTATTCCTTTTCCCCTCCTTTTGTCTGCTGGTCGAATCGTTATTTGTCAGTTGAGCGGGTGCCATCGGCGTTCCCGTTACTTTTAGTGAATCGATCGAATCGTCATTGACATTCTGCAATCTTTTGTCGGTCGATCGGGTGCCCTTGGCATTCATGCAACCTTTTTTCAGTCGATCAGACGTCATTAACGTTCCGCGATATTTTGTTAGTCGATCGGGCGCCATTGGCTTTCCCGCAACCTTTTGTCAGTCGATCAGACGTCATTAACGTTCCATAACCTTTTGTAAGTCGATCGGACGTCATTAACGTTCCGCGGACTTTTGTCAGTCGATCGGGCGCCATTGGCTTTCCCGCAACCTTTTGTCAGTCGATCGGACGTCATTAACGTTCCGCAACCTCTTTTTTTTTGAGAAAGATATCACAAATTATATATATATTTATTTATTTATTATTATTGTGTACATATATATATATATATTTTACATGTTGTTTGCTATCGCGTTCTTACATTCATCTCATCGGCTTACTTCATTCTTAATGACGCGGGAAAGGGTCTCGTTCGATCATTTGTCTTGTTGCCTCCAGCCCTCCAGACTCGCGTTTCCTTTCGAATATGCTTCTTATCGCGAGACACTCCACTGTCGGATGTCCCATTCTCCTATGATAATGGCAATACCTTGCAGCGTCTTTATTCATTTTATTGACATCCACCACTGTCGGCGGCAATTGAACCTCACCCTCGGCTACCCATTGATTGAGGAGTCGAACAATATGTTATCTTCCATTTGGTAGTAGAGGAGGAGACGATCTCGAATCCCTTATGATCCATCTTTTTTTCCTTTGCGGGAGGTCTCCTCCTTGTTGTCGGCTTCCGCTTCCCCCTTCGTTGTTAGGCTTTTAGGAGATTACGGATGTGGTACTTGCAGTATGGCGCCAGTTAACATCTGCAGGTAACTCTTCCATGCAGTCGGCGATTCTTTCAGCAGCTTCCTCTAGTTCGACGAAGGTTTGAAATCTGAAGTTGATCAAACTCCCTTTGAAGGACTGAATCATTCCTCGTACACATATTTCCACGAATGCTTCTTCACTAATGTATTCATGACAATCTAGTGCCGCTCGTCGGAACCTTGTTATATATGTCCCTATTTATTTACCTATCCTCTGTTCATTTCTGCTCAGGTCTATGGACGTAACTTTCCGCTTGGCTGAATAGAATTTGCCCATAAACATCGAGTACATAATAGGCCAAGAATCTATGCTTTCTTCTTTTAAGTTATCGTACCAAGTAAAGGTTGTTCCTTCCAGTGATTGGGGAATTCCCTCAAACACAGTTTCTCGTCAGAAATTCTATCATTCATGGCTGAGAGAAAACGACTGACATGTTCCCGCGTGTTTCCGTGTCCATCGTAAGTTTTAAACTTGGAAGAAACAGAGCCCTCAGGGTACTGATATTCCCAAATACTCAAGGGATATGGGTTGTTTGTTTGATGGTGGTTATCTTGCTTCGTGATATGATACCTATGCTCCAGGTACTCCGCAATTTCCTCTTGTGTGGTTACTGCAGCCTCGGTATTTTGGTGTTTTTCCGCTTCGGTTGCTTTCCTAGGGGCGCTTTGGCCTGCAATCACGGCTTGGGCTATCCATTCTTCCAATGCTTGCCTCTTTTGTAATCGCTCTTCTAATTCTTTCTGAATACCTTGCATGCCCGGGATTACCGGTCTTGATTGTCGAACCATTTGTGCATTTTCTTTGCACGTGGTATATTGGTGGGCGTCTTCAGATCGTTGGTCTGCGTTTTGATGTGGTGTTTCTTCCTCGCTATACCCTTCTTCTATGATGACATCGTCGAGGTCAACAGGGTGGTTAGTTGATTGATTTCCTACCGCGATGAGGTTACTGTTATTTGGCTGCATCAAGATAGACTAGACACGAGTCTCCGCGTGTGGTCGCCAAATGTTAATACCAGAATTCTCGTTAGGTTCTACCCGTACTAGTCTATCAAGATGACCTCCCTTTTCTTAGAATGGTATGAGAGAGAGGCCCCCCCACCCACACACCCCTTTCCTTTGTACCTTGTCCTTTCTTATATAGACTTTCCAAAATCCCCTTCTCTTTGTGACATCTTGCCATGTTTCTTAAACCTCCTTAATTACTACTAATGCCATCCATTTTCTAATATAACCTCCTTCTTCCTTGTTAATTACTTCATTGTCCCCTCCAACTCAGAGATACTTCTTTGGTGGACTTGGGCCTTAGTCCTCATCCTCTTTGAGGCACCCTAGCCTGGTTAAGGGGACTCATATTTCATGTATCAACAGACGCAACTCATGATTTCTCATATTCTGGCTCTCTGTTCATTCTCAAACTCTATGTTCCCCTTCTCTGCTTCCCATGACTCTATTTATACTCAACATGCTCATCAAATCTCGTAACAATGTCTGCAAACCTTTCATTAACTCGAGAATATTTTTCCTGCCATATTACAAGGATTGTTTCCTTCTTTATCTCTTTCACGCATATGTTGTAGCCCAACACACTCCAAACACGCTTCATACACGATTTAGAAGGAGTTAACTTCATCGTAACCACACAAAATCACATAAAATCTCGTGTTTCTCCTCCCGTAAACGTGCTTTCCTACTTTCTTCTAACTGTTTATCTCAAAAGATCAAACCGAATTAATTTCAACGATTGAATCTCCCTCTAACAACTCCAAAAATCGAATCATAATTCTGTAACATTTTCCCACAAAAAAAAACAAAAAACCAGATTCAGTTGAAGAAGATGATTGTGTCCCCCTATCCGTCTATGGAGTCCCTTAAGCACTTCTCCAATAAGGGGTGCCCTTGGTAATTTTCGGGGGTGTCCTGACAAATTTTGGGGGGGTGCCCCGAGTATTTTTTGGATGCCTTCAACACATTTTTGGGGTGCCGTTAGTAATCATCTTCGGCGGTGCAAACATCACTTTTCGAGCTAATTTTTCCTCACAAGTTTATTTTTGCAAAAACACCTAACATAAAACACCATAATAAGTACAAAAACGAGCACTAATAAAATAGATAATTGAGATCAAATCATACATAAAAATGTGGCTATCAAATATGAAACCAACGAGCCAAGAATCACTCAATTGCGAGTTATAACGAAGATGTTATGAGTGATTTATCAAAGGAATACTTATGATGAGTGTCTAAGGTTGATCTCATGAATAGGAAATAGTACACGAAAATTTAGGAGCATGTAGAAATCATCATGATACACCAGGATTTGGCTGTGAGGAATAAATGCTCCTAGTACATGCAAAGAGGTAAAAAAATTCAAGGCCAAAGATTCTTCTCAACCAAAGGCTCCCCCTGGCGATAAAACTGAAGTATCTCCAGCGCCAGTTAACGATGGAAAGAGCAAAGTCTATCAAGCTCTGAAGCATGCACATACACTTTCAGGTACTTATCAACATCACTTTTCTCATGCTAAAAATTATTTTTATTGTGGAAAAAGAGGTGACTTGAAAAGGGGGTGTATATTTCTGAAAAGGTATAAAACAATATTTTCTTCTATTCATGAGAAGACAAGATTTTATGCTCCCAACCGGAGAAAACAGATTTGCATAAGATCAGTTTTTCCACAGTTCTCCAAAGAAAGTTTCGAAACGTATTTGGGAAGAAAAAGAAACCCTCTGCACCCAAAACCACTCAGAAATGGGTACCAAATATTGTCAATAAAGCAATAAGCGTCAAGAAGAAGGATCTTCCAGAAAAGAGCACAATAATGGTCAACATGTTGATGGGTTATAAAAGGGTCGTTGAAAGTTTCAAAGCTCTTAAGCGACTTTGTATCAACTACTTGTGGTGAACTAAGCAATGTTCACCCCAATAAAGCTTCATTATGTTGAAAATGTATCCTCACCAAGAATGCCCTTGTAATAAAATGGTGAGAAAAACCCATGAATCAGGGGGCACATCTTATGTTGGGTTACATGTTGAATTTGCAGTGAAGCCAGAGCATTCATGATGAATTTCGTCATAAAGGTATGTATATTAACTTGACCAAGTTTATATAATTATATACTTGATGGCGTGAGCTGTTGATACCAAAAAAACTTTTGTTTTTTGAGCTCTTGTATTTCGCTAAATGATTTGGTGGAATCCCAGCATCAATAATTGAAGCTAAATACTCAATGTTTAAACATATATTTAAAGTTAAATACCCAATGCTTGTAAAGATAATAATTAACATCTTTTATTCATGTTGAGCCATTGCTCCGTAGAGATGTATCCATATCAAGAGGTTACATGACCTTCTTGTGAATGATTATGACTGAAAGTCTCCCAAGTGGTTTTCATAATTATCTTTCATATACCTAATTTGAATAGAGCCAATATAGTTATATTCGACTCAAGATGTCACCACATCGTTAATAATGAGTCGAAAATGTAATGACTCAATGTGGGTATCAGCATTTCTTATATTATTATATAAATTCTTCATGCCAATGTGTCTCCTAAGCAAGATACGAGAACAGGATTTATGGGAACAATTACATAACGAGCTAAAGAGGATACTCAGTTAGATATTCTATCCAATCATAATGTTGATAGTTAAACTTAGGTTACAATTTCTGGGTGTTGATGGTGGTTTTTAGCTTAGGGTTAAAATCGTTGATGGACACATTTTTGTGTCCGATTTGTCTCGATTCTATATATTGTTAGGGCTCATTTTTGTACTTATTATGGTGTTTTATGTGTGTGTAGGTATTTTTGGCCAATAAACATTTTTGAAAAAATCGGCTCGAAAAGTTGTGTAATGCACCCGGAGGAGTTGTTATTGACACCCACAATTTGGATAAGGGGCACCCCCAGGTCAGCTGATATTCGCACCCCTACTCTGGATAGGGGGCACCCTTTTTCTTCTCCAGAATTTTGGTGGGAAAAACTGAATTCAAATTCAGTTTTGCGACGAGATTTGCAGGCGACATTTCGCTGGAGTTTCAGTCGGATTCAATGGTTGCTTTGGATTGGATACAACCTGTTAGTTTGAAACATGGTTGATAATCACTTCAGATTCGATGAAACATGGGTTAATTCTCGGGTCAAGTAAAACAGGGGAAGATAAAGGCTCGGGCTTCTGTTGGAGATTTGGGAGAAGATATTACGCTGGATATGGATGTACCAGGTCTTGTTTGATTCATGAGAGGAGTTTGGAGAGTTCGTGTAACTCAGGAGATCCGTGAGAAGTAAAACAGGGTTAAAATCTTCGGTTTAGATAAAACAGGGAAATGGTTATTCTCGGAAGTTTCTTGGCTGTATTTATGGAAGTTAGGTGCTGTGAAGGAAGGATATACTAACTGGGATTCGTATCTTTCAGTTTTGGGAAATTTTACAACTCACAAGCCGCGTAAACAAGATTGGCAGAGAAGAAATTCCATGACTTTCGGGAAAAGAAAAAAAGAAGATTTGGTGGAGATTTTATCGAGTTGTGGTGTATATATATGAAGCTAGGGAGTCACAGAAGAGGTTACGTACACTTTTGGGGAGGTTTAGAGGAAAACAGAAAGCTGAAATCACGAGTTGGAGTTTTATTTCTGCTGCAACAATACCAAGAACACGAAGAACATAGACGCACAGGCACCTGTCGCAGAAAACTATCGCTATTCAACAACATAATCTACATATCGTTTATCAACTGTGGTTGCACTAGGTCTTTAGCTGCTGTTTCTCCTTTGTAACAGAGATTCTGTAACACACTCACACTGTTGCAAATCAGCTGTGTTATTACTTTTCATCATTTTAATCATTATTTGAGCCATGAACTCATATTTTGAGATCATGATTAATATGAGGAGCTAAACCCCATTGTTGAGGCGATAGAGGAAGCTATTTTTCCAACAAAAAGTGGTATATTCTTATTTATTTATTTATTGCAATTATTTTTATGATTGTTTTGCCTTGAGTGATAATTGTTTGAATTATTTTTGTTAAGAAATTGTTATTTCTTTTGATAGAGCATGCTTGGCCATAGGTTTTTGATGTTCTACATTTTGGATTTACATTTGTTATTTTGAGAATCTACTTGTTGCAATAGTTTAGAATCGAATTGAACGAGAAATTTACATGAATATAAATATTGGATTAAATCACTTTGAACTTGGAAAATAGTGGAATCTTAGCCTCAGTGTTGTTTAATATTGATAACATCTTTGTTTGAGTTTTCTATTTAGTTTTAGAATTTAAGTCTGAAAAATCCTTCACAAGTTCAAGAATCGAAACTCTTTTTACCATTATCTACAAATCACATCAATCGTAAAACCTTAGTCATACAGTGACGTCGCACTTGAGTAATAATATCGCCACTAGCACATTTATTGAACAATTCAACATGTCTGCGTAAAATTACCGGGGTACCTTTTTTATATGACATGCTCCACGACAGATCCCTCGGTACTGACTGGCATCATCTATGCACATGTCAGCCGCGCATGCTAGCCAAACGTGCCAATCACGCGTGCCACATATTTTAAACTAGGGTTTCGACACGCTAAACCCTAATCGCCACATCTCCGCGCCAAAGGCATGCCAACCATGCCAGCCGCACCACCGTGCCAATGGCATGCCATTGCAGCCACATCTCCGCGCCAAAGGAATGCCAACCATGCCAGCCACACCACTGTACCAATGGCATGCCATGCCAGCCACATCTCCGCGCCAAAGGCATGCCAGCCGCACCACCGTGCCAGTGGCATCCCATGCCAGCCACATCTCCGTGCCAAAGGAATGCCAACCATGCCAGCCACATCTCCGCGCCAAAGGCATGCCAACCATGCCATCCGCACCACCGTGCCAATGGCATGCCATGCCAGCTACATCTCCTCGCCAAAGGCATACCAACCATGCCAGCCGTACCATAGTGAAAATGGCATGCCATGCCAGCCACACCTCCGCACCAAAGCCATGTCGGCCATGCCTCCATGCCGCTGGCTGCCAAATGAAGGGTTGCAACAATCAACGACCAACCTTCCTTCTGAGATGCAAATCTTAGCCGTCCAAATTCGACAACAAACGCATGGAAACTTTTGGCCCAATGCCAACCCCTAATTTTGGCCGCACCTAAACTATGTAAAAACCCTAATTTGGCCGCGCCTAAAACTCTTCCAAAATCCTAGCTTGGCCACGCCTAAACCATGCCAAATCCACGCCGGCTATGCCTCCTTTGCGGCTGGCTACCAAACGAAGAGTTGAAACAATCAACGGCCACCCTTCCTTATGAGATGCAAATCTTAGCCGTCCAAGTTCGCCACCAAACGTGTGGCAACTTTTGGCCCAATGCCAAGCCCTAATTTTGGCCGCGCCTAAACTATGCCAAAACCCTAATTTTGGCTGCGCCTAAAACTATTCCAAAATTCTAGCTTGGCCGCGCCTAAACCACGCCAATGCCATTCCGGCCATGCCTCAATGCCGCTGGCTGCCAAACGAAGGGTTGCAACAATCAACGACCACCCTTCCTTCTGAGATGCAAATCTCAGCCGTCCAAGTTCGCCACCAAACGCGTGGCAACTTTTGGCCCAATGCCAAGCCCTAATTTTGGCCGCGCCTAAAAATATGCTAAAATCCTAGATTGGTCGCGCCTAAACCATGCCAAAGCCACGCTGGCCATGCCTCCACGCCGCTGGCTGCCAAACAGAAGGTTGCAACAATCAACGGCTACCCTTCCCCTGAGATGCAAATCTCAGCCGTACAAACTTGCCACCAAACGACTTGTGGAAATCTCTTGGCTACGGTGCCAACTCTTGGCCACGGTTCCAAAGCCCTAATTTAGCCACGCCTAACCATGCCGGCCATGCCTCCATGCCGTTGGCTGCCAAACAGAGGGTTGTAACAATCAACAGTTACCCTTCCCTCTGAGATGCAAATCTCAGTCGTACAAACTTTCCACCAAACGACTTGTGGCAATCTCTTGGCTACGGTGCCAACTCTTGGCCACGGTGCCAAAACCCTAATTTGGCCACGGTGCCAAAGCCCTAATTTGGCCATGCCAAAGCCATGCCGTCCATGCCTCCATGCCGCTGGATGCCAAATGGAAGGTAGTAACAATCAGCAGCTATCCTTCCTTCTGAGATGCAAATCTCAGCCGTACAAGCTCGCCACTAAACCAAATGACTTGTGGCAACCTTTGTCTACGCTGCCAACTCTTTGGCCACGACGCACACTTAGCTATGCCAATTCTATGGTCACGGCACCAAACCCTAATTAGCGACGCCAAGAGCATGCGCAAGCCATGCCAGCACCGTGGCCACGCCACTGGCTACCAACGAAAGGTAACCACAATCAACGGCTATCCTTCCTCTCAGGATGCAAAATCTCGACCGTCGAAGGTCACCACCGAGCCGGCAAGCCTCCCAAGCTCAACTTTCCAAACAATAGCAACATGCTACACAAAACACTCGAGACATCAAAACATGTCACAAACTGGGGGATGCTCATCAGAGTATTGGTCTGGCGGTTTACAGCGTGTGACGTACACTACGCACGTTACAAGAAAGTGTCATAAGAGTGAGGCGGTTAGTAAATACAAGTAGTAATGGTGAAACGTTTCTTTCATTATGGAAACATCAATTCCAAGCGTTACCCGTTACCGCTTTCTTCCATTTACTCAACCGTTTCCACTTCTTACGAGACCAAGGTACCTTTCGTGGCGACTTGTATAAATAGGTCTCACCTATTTCCACCAAAGAACAAGTTTTGGTCAGGAGAATACACCACTCATAAATCACTTGTTAGCTTTCCCATCTGTTAGCTTTCCACTTTCTGATACAAGTCGTCAAACAACTACTCTTCCCGAATCAGCTATTCTGGTCTCAACACTCTCTTCGCTTCCCTCCCCAGACCAACCCTTCTCTTTCACTTTGTGACCGAAGCAAGTTTGGAACGGCTATTTCCTGGTTTAGGCCGGATTTGTATAGATTGATCTCTCGAATCAAAATATTCCCTTGCAGTACATTGTTTAGGGTTTAGACTCTTTTCTCACCCACACACTCGAAATTACCAAAATCAGTAGAAACTGTTTTCACCCTCAAACAATTGGCAACCACAGTGGGAGATTAATCTCTCGGTTACAATATCAATTTCCAATCACCGATTTCATTCTTCAACCCAGATATCAAGGTGGTAGAAGCAAACGATCCGCTCAGGTATCAACGACTCAGTTACCAGGCGACCTAATTATCGGTTATCACACGACAAGGAGTGACTGGGGACTTCTAAGATGGTAGAAGCAAACGATCCGCTCTAGGATCAATGGCTCAGTCACCAAACGACTCAGTTATCAATTATCACACGACGGGGAACGACTGGGGACTTCTCGCGAGCAACACGACGTCGCCAATAAAACGCGGACTTACGCCCTGGGATCCATTTTGTTGGGGGGGGGGACCCTAAAAGCAAGTAAGTATTGTTAGGAAAAATACATAACCGATTTCTTTAGGTTTCCGCGTTGAAACCAAACATCATGTTATTCCCAAATTTCATCCTATACTTTCCACTGCCATATAACATCACGGTTCCATGACTCTCCTGGAATTTCTGTGCTACTTACAGTCATAATCAAAACAATATTATTCTAAAATAATTCCTCCCAAAGAATAATCCAAAACCCTCATAGGCAACAATTATCTATCAACCAAAAAATCCAGAAAACTAAACCATAAACTTGGCGTTTTGTTTGCCTTTAAAAAAAAAAAAAACCTAAGCAAAAGAAGTTCAGAAGACAGAAGTACATTCAAGGGAAGACATTCATCAATGGCTTGCTCTTCTTAGAGAAAGCCTCATTCGTTCTTTGAAGAGCCGCCCGTTTCAGCTTCAACTTTTGGGACAACCTTTCGATTTCCGTTTCCTGTTGTTTGAACACATCCGCGGAAGGGCCTTTTGTATCTCGGTAAAACCCTCAACAAACTAAGGAGCGTTGAACTTGTAGTCTTGTAGATGGGGCAAAACGAGTTGCTGGTTCTTACAGAATTGAGGTGACGACCGTGCGGAGGAAACTCCTTGAACCGAGCGAACTGTCAAACCTCACACAGATGTACTGCAAAAAGGGAGTGCCTTGAATTCGAGAGATCAATCTGTAGTACTCCGGCCTAAACCAAGACGATGGCAGTTCCAGAGTAAATTCGGTCACAAGAGAGGATGGGTCGATCTGTAGAAGGGAAGCTGAGAAATGTGTGAGATCAATGGTGATCGAAATTGTGGGTGTTTTGTGTATTCTGAAAAGAAGATAAGTTCTTAATGATTGAATTTTCTAGTAATTGCTCAGACGTTGAGTTGTTAATCTTGTGTTGTCTGTTTGACGTAAGATTGTCTTGTTTTCAATCATGAGAGACTTATTTATATTTCTATAATTATAAACACCATGATCCCATGAAGTGTGACAGTTGATGGAATCAAAGAGTGGGGAAGTGGAAATCGTGTTAAAACCAGTTGCTCAACGTGCGGAGACTTGGTCGATTTTCCATCCAATACTTTGTTAACTCCTTCAACTAATTGCACGACTTGCTCACATTCTCATCGTGTGTATGAACACACGTGCCGTAGACCGCCAGAACAAAATCCTAGTTAATATCCCCCATGTGACACGATTGATGTCTCGTGATTGTGGAGTCTGCAAGGCAGATGTGTATTTAGTTAGTCAGTTGCTGACTTCATGGGACGATGGGTCCATATATTTCTCATTCATGGAACATGTATGACTTCATGGAACATGATTTGCAAATGTTCTGAAACGCATGAATTGAACATGTCTGTTGAGACAGAGGTATAATTCTCAAGTAAACGTCGATAGTTAAGGTGAGCAAATATTGCTCATTCTATGAATTGTTGAATATTGATAGTTGAACCAATATTCCTTGGTTTGAGCAAATATTGCTCATCTGAGCAAATGTTGCTCGTTTGATGAATAATTGGTGGCGTGACCAGATAAAATATTAAATTAAGATACTGGAAACTGGACCGAGTATAATTAATAAAATGTTGATTATGAGATCAACATAAAATTATTAGCATTCCAATCTGGAACTATGAACCTTGGACTCGAAACCCTAATTCGATCAATTGATGATCAATTGATGGTTCATTGAAAATTAACCACAAAGTGAAGGAGGGACCGGCTACATGGGATCATGGATCAACCATGTAGCACCTATATGCTCGAGTGAGAAAATACCAAGGTATCTTGAAGAGTTGGTGAAAGGATGATAAAATGATGGTTTAATCATTTATTATTAAAATAATGCTCGTCTGAGCCTTAGGTGATAAAACCTAATTAATTATGAATAGATAAGGGACCGACCAAGGGGTCGTAAAACCTGCCCTGGTTGGTCACAAGATCGTCTGATGATCATTCCATGAAATTCCAAGTTGTTTGGAAGAGTTTTGGACCCAAATACGTGCAGTTGCGCAAATTAGGTCAAATTGCGAAAATGCGTGAGACTGGCTTCTTACAAGCCAAAGAGCCAACCTTGGTCGGTCAAGGTAACATGCTCACGTCTCTAGAGTGTCCGTGTCTCAGTCCTGAGAATTTTGATATTTTCTGATGTGCGTTTGAGCAACATTTTGAGAAAATATGACAAAATCAGGGTTTTTGCTGAAACTGAGAAAACTTCATGAGATGAAGGAAAAATAATAATAAAATGAGGGAATCATGAAGTGTGGGACAATCTATGTCTAAGGAATGGCCGGCCGGCCAATGAGCCCGGTCCGATAGCATTTTTCTTAAATTTATTATATTTTTCATGATTTTATGAAAATACCATGAAATCAAGGAGTTTGTTGAAATAAAGGAGTTTTTGTTGAAATCAAGGAGTTTCCTTTAAGTGAAGGAGTTTCCATGAGATGAATGAAACAAATAATAATAAAATAAGGGTGTGGGGGACCGGCTTGGGCATGGTCGGCTAGCTAGGGCCCGGTCCCGTGATTTTTCCCTGATTTTATGTATTATTTCATGATTTTTTGGAAATTCCATAATTTGAAGGAAATATCATGAAATCAAGGAATTTCATGGGATCAAGGAAACATAAAAAATAATAATAATAAAATAAAGGTCATGTGGGACTGGCCGGCTAGGGCTCGGTCCCACGAGTTTCCCTAATTTTTATTATTTTTCATGACTTGAAGGAAATATCATGAAATTAAGGAAATACCATGAGATCAAGGAATTTCATGGGATCAAGGAAATAAGAATAATAAAATAATAAGGAATGCAAGGTGTGGGACCGGCCATAACTAGGGCATGACCGGCCGGTTAGTAGGCTTGGTCCCGCACACCTTTCCTATTTATTTTATTATTTCCTTGATGTGAAGGAAACACCATGAGATTGAGGAGTTTCCTTGAAACTGAGGAATTTTGCTCAAATGAGGGAATTTTCATGAGATCAAGGAAAATAATAAAAATATGATAAAATATAAATTTGGGCGTGGGACTGGTCACGGCACGACCGGCCGGCCGGTGGACCCAGTCTCCCAGCGCCTTGGTTAATATTTTATTATTTTCTTTCTTATTTTGCTTAGGTTCATCGTCCCGTCGTATTTTGAGATGCTCGTTCGTGTGTTCAGGTGCTCGTTAGTGCATTATTGTTGAGTACACTTGCATCCTTTTGGTCGGGGCTTACTAGAAGGTAGCTCAAATGCCCGTACGTTGAATATTTATCACTAACTCGTGGAATTCTGCCGGGAATAACCACAAATTGAAGTGACGAAATATTACGAAGAATCGTAGAATATTGCTGAATATTCAGTTAACCATTAGAGATAATTAATTGATGGCTCTATACTAGCAGGCATGCTGTCTAGGAGCATTAATTATCTGAGAAGTGAGAGATATGAGCTTGTTGAAACGTCATATCTCTTTTATATAGTCAGGGAAAACCTTGTTGCATCCTGAAGACGTTATTACTCTATACTAGCAGGCAAGCTGTCTAGGAGCCGTCCAATCATTAAGATTTTATACACATGTCTTTTATATAGTCAGGGAAAACATTGTTACATCCTGAAGACGCCGTCACTCTATACTAGAAGGAAAGCTGTCTAGGAGCCGTCCAATAGTTCGATTCTATATAAAAGTGATTACTAAAATTGCTCAGTATTCATGAAATATGTTGTTGCCTCAGTTGAGAGACTGCATATTCATGTATGCTCTGAGAGAAGTATACTCAGTCAGAGACTCTAGTGGCATGAGCTTTCGTGCTTCGATAATAGACATGAGCCTCAGTACTCATCTGATTGCTGGATCAGGAATATGTAAAATTATGGTTTTACGATTTTAGCCTTTGTCGAAAATCCACCATCTACAAGTCTACGCACATGTCACGATGGAACTTCCAGCTTGAGATTACATCCTCGGAGACGGTGTGGCCAATCACATTGCACATGTCGTCAATCGAAGATAAGGAGCCGCTTCAACGTTCTCTCCAGAAGTCGCTCCGCTTCAACGTCCTCAAGAAGCGGCTCCGCTTCAACGTCCTCCATCGACGGCTCCGGTTCAACTTCATCCAGCAGCGGATACGCTTCAACATTCTCTCCATAAGTCGTTCCACTTCAACGTCCTCCAGCAGCGGCTCCGCTTCAACGTTCTCTCCAGGATCTGAAGCCGAAGCATCAACGTTCTTTCCAAGAGCCGAATCCGCTTCAAAGCCTCCTTTCTGCCAAGGTTCGTGCTCGTGGCCGCCGCTCCCCCTGTCAGGGATCATGATCGCAGTCAACCAATTTTCGTAGTCGTGTCCACCTTTTGATCCATCCCGTTAAAGGTTGTGGTCATGGAAAGTTTGCTCGCTTACGCATACATCCAATCCCTTTACTTCCATGGACGCCTATATAATTCCAGCCAACCTACTTTGTTCCCACGACAATGTAGTCTCTTCTGATCACATCTTCTGCCAAGAAATGTTGTCGCTCGTTTGTAAATACCAGCCAGAGCTTCACCATAGCAACAATCACTACAAAGGTGAAAACATGTAAACCACACTTGAGGACTGAGGATCTACACAGAATCCCTTCACTGTCAAAGCTCAGAAGATACGGCCAACCAAAAGGTCATAGCCACGACAAGGACATCTACCCTTCAAGGGTGTAGCGTAAGAATATCATCACCTCTCTGTCTAAAAGATGCCTGCAACACTTTACGAGGACGCGGTGGATCCCAAGCCTGCTCAGAGAAACAACTTCTGAAACTAAAAAAAAAGTGCGACTGGGGAATGCTCATCGCAATCCATCCCGACAACCGTCAAAGACTCATGAGATAACTCCAGAGACGCGGCTGAAACATTTTCTTGAAGAAACAGAGAGAGCCACGATAAACAACATAACTCTATCATTTCTACCTCTTCGTTATCCAGAATATTTCGTCCATGTGATATTCTGGGCGTCCCAGCATCATATCCAGAAGAGTACAATAAGCTTGTATCAAATCCTGTGGACGTGGATTCAAGGCAATTCAATGAAAGTAGGCTACACATGGGGACTACCAGCATGAGACGCTTTCACTCCCCTCAACCAGGTTATTTCTGATTTCAACATCATCACTGTCGAAGTTTTACAAGCCGCAGGGATTTCTCAACATGAAGACGTACATGTGCATTGAAGACTCCAAAAGCACGCCACAAAGATACATTCACATATTCGGCCGTGCCATCAGATCTAACAGAAGTATAACTGGGGACTGCTCACCGCATCCCATTTCATACGATAGTCCAAGATTCAGAAGATGGTTCGAAGGATGTCGCTTGGAACAAAGTCCTTGAAGACTTGATAGCAGCACATCAACAACAGAACATCTCCCAACTCATCTATTTCATCCAGTGGCTCCGGAATATTTCGACCATACAAGCATCCACAACATATTGTCATCGCGATCAGAAGGTTCAGGTACTGAACAACCTAAAGTCAAGGATGAACCGACAACGCAACCACAATCTCCAAGATTGTCCCTGAAATGATCGTTTCCGAGCATATGTTTCAGCCATCCATCCCAAGAATGCAATGGAGTTTGGTAAATTTTGGAATCAACTGGAGAGACAGTGCCAGCCGCGCATGCTAGCCTAACGTGCCAATCACGCGTGCCACATATTTTAAACTAGGGTTTCGACACGCTAAACCCTAATCGCCACATCTCCGCGCCAAAGGCATGCCAACCATGCCAGCCGCACCACCATGCCAATGGCATGCCATGCCAACCACATCTCCGCGCCAAAGGCATTCCAACCATGCCAGCCGCACCACCGTGCCAATCTCATGCCATGCCAGCCACATCTCCACGCCAAAGGCATGCCAACCATGCCAGCCGCACCACCGTGCCAATGGCATGCCATGCTAGCCACATCTCCATGCCAAAGGTATGACAACCATACCAGACGCACCACCGTGCCAATGGCATGCCATACCAGCCACATCTCCGCGCCAAAGGCATACCAACCATGCCAGCCGCACCATAGTGCCAATGACATGCCATGTCGGACACACCTCCGCACCAAAGCCATGCTGACCATGCATCCATGCCGCTGGCTGCCAAACAAAGGGTTGCAACAATCAACGGCCACCCTTCTTTCTGAGATGCAAATCTCAGCCGTCCAAATTCGCCACCAAACACATGGAAACTTTTGTCCCAATGCCAAGCCCTAATTTTGGTCGCGCCTAAACTATGCCAAAACCCTAATTTTGGCATGTAGATGGGGGAAACCGATTTGCTGGTTTTTACGGAATTGAGGAGATGACCGTGCGAAGACTCATTTAACCGAGAAAATGCTCAACCTCACACAGATGCACTGCAAGAATGGAGTGCTTTAAGTTCGAGAGATCAATATGTAGGACTCCGACCTAAACCAAGACAATGGCCGTTCTAGAGTCAATTCGGTCACAAGAGAGGATGGGTTGATCTGTAGGAGGGAAGCTGAGAAATGTGTGAGATCAATGGTGATCGAGATTATAGGTGTGTTGTGTATTCTTGTAAGAAAGTTCTGAATGATTGAATTTACTCAGTTGAGAGTGATTGCTCAGACGATGGTTTCGTGTAGACGAAAGGTTGTCTGTATGAACTTGTCGAGAAATTCTTGTCTGTTTGAATCATGATTCAGAGGCATTTTATATTGCTGAATTGAAAATACCATGATCCCATGAAGTGTGACAGTTGCTGGAGTCAAAGAGTGGGGAAGTGGAAAATCGTGTTGAAACCAGTTGCTTATCGTGCGGAGACTTGGTTAACTTTCCACGCACTACTTTGCTAACCCCTCCAACTGATTGCATAACTTTCTCATATTCTCATCATGTGTATGAACAAACGTGTCGTAAACCTCCAGACCAAAACCCTTGTTAATATCCCCCCATGTGACACGATTGATGTCTCGTGAATGTGGAGTCTGCAAGGCAGATGTGTATTTAGTTAGTCAGTTGCTGACTTTATGGGACTATGAGTCCTTGTATTGCTGAGTTGAACATAATTTGAAAATATTCTGTGACTCATGAATCGAACATGTCTGCTGAGACAGAAAATATCATTGTCGAATAAATGTTGATAACCTGGGCCAACAGTGTTGCTGAATCGTTGAATATTGATGGTTGAACCAATATTCTTTAGTCTGAGCAAATATTGCGAGTCTGAGCAAATATTGCTCATCTAAGCAAGTGTTTCTCATCTAATGAATTATTGGATATTGATAGTTCAACCAACATTCTTCAACGTGAATAAATATTGTCCATTGGAGCGAATGTTGCTCATTTGATGAATTGTTGAATATTGATAGTTGAACCAATATTTTTTGGTGTGAGCAGATGTTGCTCATTTGAACAAATGTTGCTCGTCTGAGCAAATGTTGGTTTAAGATGCTGGCATCTGAGCCGAGCATAATTATTAAAATGTTGACCATGGGATCAACGTAAAATTGTTAATGTTTGAATCTGCTTAGAATTATGTTTTTTGCAGAGCTCTGGATTCGAAACCCTAATTTTGACCAATTACTGAATTGATGTTAATTGATGATTTATTGAAAACCGTTCATGATATGAAGGAGGGACCGGCTACATGGGATGATGAATCGACCGTGTAGCTCCCAGATGCTCAAGTGAGCAAAATACCAAAGTCTCCTGAAGACCAGTTGGTGAAAAGATGATCAAATGCTGGTTTAATCATTTATTAAAATAGTGCTCATGTGAGCGTTGGGTAGTAAAACCTGATTATGGAGAGATGAGGGACCTACCAAGGGGGCATGAGACCGGCCCTTGGTGATCATGGGACCAGCTGATGTTCGTTTGAGCAAACTCCAAGTTGTTTGGGAAGAGTTTGGACCCAATATGACCAATTAAGCAAATTAGGTCAAAATTGTTAAAACACGTGGAACCGGCTCTTTGCAAGCCTCGGGGCCAGCCTTGGTCGGTCAAGGAGACATGCCCGTGCAGCCCGTGTCACTATAATGTTCATGTCTCAGTCCTGAGAGTTTCGATATTTTCTGATGCGTGTTTGAGCAACATTTTGAGAAAATTTGAAGGATTCAGGGTTTTGCTGAAACTGGGGAATCTTCATGAGATGATGAAAAATAATTAATAAAATAAGGAATTGCAAGGTGTGGGACCGGCCATGGCTAGGGCATGACCGGTCAGCTATCAAGCTCGGCCCACAATACCTTTCCTAATTTTATGTATTTTCCCTGATGTGAGGGAAATATCATGAAACTAAGGAATTTCCATGAGATTATGCAAATAATAATAATAAATAGGGAGTCATGAAGTGTGGGACCGTCCATGGCCAAGGCATGGCCGGCCGGCCGGCCAAAGACCCCGCCCCAAGACACTTTTCCCAATTTTATAATATTTTTCATGATTTTAGGGAAATATCATAGAATCAAGAGGTTTGTTGAAACCAAGAAATTTGTTGAAATCAGGGAGTTTCCATGAGATGAGGGAAACATAAAAAATAATAATAATAAAATAAGGGGCGTGTGGGACTGGCAAGGGCATGACTGGCCAGCTAGGACCCGGTCCCACGAGGTTCCCTAATTTTACATGATTTTCATGACTTGAGGGAAATTTCATGAAATCAAGGAATTTTCATGGGATGAGGAAAATAATAATAAAATAATAAGGAGTCATGAGATGTGGCACCGGCCACGGCTAGAGCATGGCCGGATGGATAGTGAGCCCGGTCCCACGATATCTTTCCCATTTTATTATTATTTCTTTGATACGAGGAAACACCATGAGACTGGGGAGTTTCCTTGAGACGAAGGAGATTTGCTCAAATGAAGGGATTTTCATGAGATCAGGGAAAATAATAAAATCTGATAAGATATAAAATTAGGCGTGGGACCGGCCACGGCACGACCGGCCGGTCGGTGGGCCCAATCTTCCGGCGCCTCGATTAATATTTTATTATTCATTATTTTCTTCCTATTTTGCATAGGTTCATCGTTCCTTCGTGTTTTGGAATGCTCGTTTTTGCATTCAGGTGCTCATTTGTGCATTATTGCTGAGTACACTTGCACCATTTTGGTCGGGGCTTTACTCGAGAGCTGCTCAGATGCCCGTACGTTGAATATTTATCACTAACCCGTGGATTTCTGCTGGGAAGAACCACAAATTGAAGTGACGAAATATTACGAAAAATCGTAGAATATTGTTGAATATTCAGTTAACGATTGGAGATAATTAATTGATGGCTCTATACTAGCAGACATGCTGTCGAGGAGCATTAATTATCTGAGAATTGAGAGATATGAGCTTGTTGAAATGTCATATTTCTCTTATGTAGTCAGGGAAAACCTTGTTGCATCCTGAAGACGTTATTGCTCTATACTAGCAGGCATGATGTCTAGGAGACGTCCAATCTTTCAATTCTATATAGAAACAATTACTGAAATTGCTCAGTGTTCATGAGATGTGTCGTTGCCTCATCCGCGAGACTACACATCTTCATATACTCTGAGAGACATCATTCTCAGTCAAATATTTTATGGCGTGAGCTTTCATCCTTCAATGAGAGACATGAGCCTAAATACTCATATGATTGCCGGATCAGGAGCATGTATCATGATGGTTTTACGATTTAAACCCTTGTCGAAAATCCAGCATCTATATTAAGTCCCCTGCTTAGTGACGGATAGTCATGTTCCTCAGTCAGCACTGAATGGTGATTTTCCAGTTATGAACGAAATAAGTAATTGAACTTAGCCGTAAGATAAGATAAGACGTTACCGGATTTTTGAGTGTGCGAGGGGACCATGGCTTGAACGAAGATCCCAGTGGCATGATAGAGCATCATCTAATGAGCATTAATTGGTGTTGAACCGCTGGTTTGGTGATGATACCTTGATCGAATTAGGATTCACGGGCCCGACCCGAGAAAAGAAATCCATTTTTTTCCGCGTTTGTGATTGGTATATCCATGACTCCATGTCTTTCGCCTCAGATAGTGGTGACTTCTGGTTACAACTACTCTTCTGGCCCTTCCGGGGAACGCTCCAGAAATATCAAGTCAAAGATGAAGACTTCTGCAGATGTTCATGCCGAGGTGAATCAACCTTTCAGAGACGCTGGAAAGCTGATGCATTCTATATCTCTCGATCATATGGGAGTCGTCCGTGGTGGAATCAACACTTTCTTAGCCTTAGCGGATGCAAAAGAGAAGCAGAGACGAGATGAGTTATTACTGAAAAGGAAAGCTGAAGATGAAAGGCTTGTACCTTATCAGCAAAACGCCATCGACTTCAACAAATGAGACTAGCGGCTGAAGATGAAGTCTGATCTCGCGCGGAAGGCGTAGATTCTGATTCAGATGTAGATGAATGAAGAATTTCGTCGTAATTCTTCGTCAGAAAATTCAGAAGTCAGATCTTCATTGAAAATGCTGTAGAATCTTCGTCCGATGTCGGATTTTCGTGATCTACCCATGTTTCTTCATCCTCAGAAAATTTCCAAGCTTTAACACAAAAGATTTTCGGCTTTTGAGCACGTTTAAGGGCCGAAATTGACGAAACAGTAAACTTCCAGGAGACTTCCAGAAATTTTTCAGTTGGTATTTAGTCCAATGTTTTATCCACATCGTTTTGCTCGTTTCTCCAATTGCTATAAATTTTGGATATGTGGTGGAGGACATTCATACGAAGAGAATGGTATATGACCCATCCCTGGATTCTTCACCAATTTCTCCCAGCTCGCTGCTTTGTGCGTGGCAGTGTAAAATCATCTCAAGCGAGCTTGTTGTAAAACACTCATGTTGTGTCTTTAGACCATTCGCTTGTGTCTTGAACGGTTGGTGAAGGATTTTAATGTTATTGAGTCATTTGAGATCAGGAACCCTTGATTGATACATGACCATGGTGCTTGCAGTTCCATCTTGTTTCTGTCAGTCATAGAAACATCACTTCTGAAACCGTAGTCACGGGACCATAACTGAGGTTGCTCTCAAGAGGGGGTGATATAATGACCATGGTTGCATGTCCTGGTGGTAGCATTCCTTTTATGACTAACGATTAGCACATGAGAGTCTAGTGCCACGGGTCTTGGACTGTGAAACTGATCATCATGATCAGTGGACCGTCAGTCCCCAGTATTTTGTTAAATCTCTCCCTTTCGTTTTCCCTTCTTCCGGCAAGACTTAGATAGAGGACCCGGGTAGAAAAATTGATGCAAAGACCTAGGTGGTCTAAGTTGGAGGCACCTTGATGAAGGACTTGATGGAAAGACCTGGTGGACACCGATCGACTGTGGAAGTTATGAATCCCGTCCAAGAATTGCTGCCTGTATGTTGTATGCTCTGGAAGCTGTAGGAACCTCATACGATGTCGGAATTCGATGCTTGACCCAAACATTTGAAGATAAGAGACTGAGTTATCACATGAGAAAAGAATCACTCAATTTGGAATTGTATAGGTCAGCCAACGAAGCGTGCACATTTGTAATTTATAATCCCATACAAAATTTTCAGATTTCATAGACCTGACAGTAAAGGCCATATCTTTCAGCTCGTATGTACGATTGATGCGCCCTTTTGGTATGTTGTAGAGGAGACATAGATGAACATATTTTTTTGAGGAAGTATTATCCCATTCCTCACTGATTGGTACGTTTTTGTAAACCCATGGGATGAAGTATGTTGTATCTCATTTTTAGAGGTGATGAGAACTTCTTGTAGAAGACTTGGGATTGTGCCCGCCTGTTGTGCAAGCTTCGGAAATACTTTCATGTGAACATATTTGATGTCTACACACCTTGATATGAATCATTAGTGCTTGGAGAAGTCCGATCCCTCGAGTAACACTTCAGAGAACGGATAGTTGACGAAGCTGGTCATGAGGATGTTGCCCTCGTTGATGCTGGATCACGATAGAATTTTCTCCAAAAATGCTTGTTGATGCCGATACTATGGTCGGAGTTGCTCCAGAGACCGAAAAGGCTAGATCCATGATTATCGACATAGTCTTTACTCCTTCATCCAGTGAGCTTTTAACTAATTGATGATTTGAGCGTCCTTAAGATGAGGGTGTAGGGTTTAACCTAAATTCTGCCAAACCTTTACTCTGAAGTGCCTTTTCAGGGAATCAATGTTATTGCGGTAGATAGCAGCGGAAGTTTCCATTCTGGATGTGATCGGTGAAGAGAGGAAGTTCCTCAGTCGTGCAGGGGCTTGCGATGTAGAGAGACCCGTTGATGAAGTTTCATGGAATCACGTCAGGTCGCAATAACTTGTTATGTGGATAACATTTATTGAAATAGAATTGATTTCATGCCATCGATGGATGAATGATGTTGCATCTGCTTCAGAAGTCTTATCATGGGATAATGAAGACTTATCGATTGTAGTTCAGTTGCACTTTGATCGTGCTATTGTTGAATCAGTGTGTCATCGTCGAGATATTTGTGCTGAAGCCAGATGCGCCATTATCGAAGGTGTACTCTTTGATTGGGAGTACAATTTGAAGGATTATTAGATGCTTGAGCGTTGAAACGTACATTCCTTAAGCATCGAATGTCTTAGGGGTTTGATCATCTCGGCCTTGGACTATCTTCTGTTGATTCAGCATCTCTTTCGTTGCGGTAGTGGGATTCGACACTTGTGCAGACATCGGAGCTTTCTGATTTTGTGGAACACATGGACTTGCAGGATAAATGCCCAAAGTGTTCTTTGCCATGTTTGGAAATCATCTCAAATGTTTCAGTGCTTGATTCATAGAAACGTCAGATTCAACCACTTGGTAAAGTACTAATGCGGTGAAGCTACCATTCATAACATCTTGCGGAGTTGCTAGTAGAATTGAGTCCCCATGCTAGGATAGCATGTGAGTAAATAAATGACATAGATATGGAATGAGACTTTCCTGAGTGTGCAACCTCTTGATGAATGTCTATGCATCTTTTGTAGGTTCTTGCTTCAACCTCGTCAAAGTTTGAAATTCTTCCAAGTACTCTGATGATGGAATGTCCGTCAAATCTTCTGGATCAAAGCTTTCTTCATTGGAGAGATGTGCAACCAAATGCGCTTCGCCAGTACCCATCTTTTCAGCGTGGATCCACGCTCGTCTGAAGGACATGTCATATCCTGGATCTTCCTGATTATGTGAAACTTGGTTTCTTCCCAGGTTGAACTTATATTCACTTTGAGAGTGATGTAGCCGTAAGTGTTTCTGAGCGTTCCTTCAAGGTCTCTAATAGATATGGGATCACGAGTAACTTCTTGTATAGTGATGCATGCGGCTCTGAGGGTTTTCAGTGGAATGATGTTGATGGTGGCGTCAGCATCGATCAACATTCTTTTGAATTCATTTTCTTTGAGATGGACTGTGGTAAGCAATCCCCAGTAGTGCATCTCCTTGTCTGTGGATGAAGGTTCAAGGAGTATTTCCGGGATGGACAGGTGTCTGACACAATGTAATTCAGTGTTGAGCATGTCTTTCCTTTGTACCTTAGACAGATAGAGCAATTCACAGGTATGCTCGATCAACGATTGGACTGCTTCTTTGATTGGTTGTTCGGAGAGTGTAAAGGTTCTGATTTGGAGAGGATTCCACTCCTTCAGTCCCCAATTAAATCTATTGTGGATCAACCTTCTTTTTGAAGATGTTCTTCAAAATATTGCAGTTACTTTTTGGATGATTGATGAATCTATGAAGGTGAAAGTACCTAGTATTATTCATTTTTCTTCAGTTGCTTCTTTCCTGAAATATGGCAACTTGATTGCACCATCATGGATCCAGACTTCTAACAATTTGATCAACTCTTTAATGGGAAAAGGGAAGTCAACTTCTGCTTAATCAGCTTTCGTGATGGGTTGGATCTTGTGCATTCCGAGTTTGATTATCCTTCCTTTGTGCTTTTGAAGGAGCTGAGGAAGTATGTTTGCGTTGTGGATCGGTTTTTCGTTTGCTCCCTTCTGCAACAACGTTTGTGGAAGGTTGGAGGCTGTACTGTTTGTTGACCAAACATCTACTACCTCGAGTTTCTCGTGGTTCTTAAGCTTTTGTAGATTTAGCTCTCTCTCCAATAAAGCAGGTGCGGTAGTTGCTGATTTCTTAGCTGCTTCATGAAGTTTTGAAAAGGTCTGGAACCGGAGATTTTCCAGTAAAGTTTTGTAGACCGGGATCATTCCATTGATGCACAAGTCTACAAGTTGCTCTCTGTGATATTTGGATCATGACAGTCCAAGGCTTGAACTCTGAACCTTTTCACATAACTTTAGGATGTTCTTTGCTCCTTTGAAACATCATTCCAAGATCAGAGAGGTTGATTTTCTCTGAAACGAAGAAATATTTTCTGTAGAAAGCATTAATCGTTTCTCTCTAACTGGTGATACTTCCTGGTGCGATGTTGTTGTACCAGATGTATGATATGTCTGAGACTTTGAGAATTCCTTCAGATGGACAACGTGATTGTGTTCATGCCTAATGATTCTAAGAATCGAGAGACATGTTCTCGAGCATTTCCTGTTCCGTTGTAAAGTGTGAACGTTGGAGAAGTGTAGCCTTTCGAGAGAGGAGTTCTTTATGTGGCAGCAGGATATATGGAGGTTGGTGACGTTGGACAGATGATGTCTTGTCTTTTCCTCGATCTTCCAAAAAGCGCTTCAGGTCTTCACGAGTGATGAAACTTGCAGATTCCTTTGTTGGCGAGTCATCTGCAGCACTGCGGATTTCTTCGTCATCTACAACATGGATTGGAGTGACTTCAGGATCAGCAGACGAAGATGTTTCTTTGGATTTTCCTTTCTCTTGAGTTTTTCTCTGACATCTTGTCTTTAAGAGTCTTGAGATAATTGCATAATTCCTTATGAGTGGCAGCCATGTCTTTAAGAGTTTCTTGCACCTTCATGAGATCACCATGGTAGGAGGATTTTCTCTGACTTCTTCAGGGGACCGGCCGAAGAGAGGATTGTTCATGGCGCCAGTACCGCCATTTGCAGAGGTGATCACTGGAGCATCAATATTCGGAGGAGTAGTATTGGCAGGTTGCTGGAGGAGTGGTATTACCGGTACCACTAGAGCTTGTAATGTTAGGGTTGGGTATTGAACCCGAGTTGGTAACTGAACCAGACCTAAGATCAAACATCTTTGTGAGAACTGAGATTGCAACGGAGAGAATGATCTCCCACTGTGGTCGCCAATCTGTAGATGGGGAAAAATGATTTGTTGGTTTTTACGCAATGGAGGAGATGACCGTGCGGAGATTCCTTGAACCGAGAAAATGCTCAATCTCACACATATGCACTGCAATAAGGGAGTGCTTTAAGTTCGAGAGATCAATATGTAGGACTCCGGCCTAAACCAAGACAATGGTCGTTCAAGAGTCAATTCGGTCACAAGAGAGGATGGGTTGATCTGTAGGAGAAAATCCGAGAAATGTGTGAGATCAATGGTGATCGAGATTGTATGTGTGTTGTGTATTCTGCGTAAGAAAGTTCTGAATGATTGAATTTACTAAGTTGAGAGTGATTGCTCAGACGATGGGTTTGTGTAGACGAAACATTGTTTGTATGAACTTGTCGAGAAATTATTGTCTGTTTCAATCATCATTCAGAGGCCTTTTATATTGGTGAATTGAAAACACTATGATCCCATGAAGTGTGACAGTTGCTGGAGTCAAAGATTGCGGAAGTGGAAAATCGTGTTGAAACCAGTTGCTCATCATGCGGAGACTTGGTTAACTTTCCACCCACTACTTTGCTAACCCCTCCAATTGATTGCATAACTTGCTCATATTCTCATCATGTGTATGAACAAACGTGCCGTAGACCTCCAGACCAAAACCCTTGTTAATATCCCCCCATGTGACACGATTGATGTCTCGTGAATGTGGAGTCTACAAGGCATAAGTGTATTTAGCTAGTCAGTTGCTGACTTTATGGGACTATGAGTCCTTGTATTTCTGAGTCGAACATAATTTGCAAACGATCTGAGACTCATGAATCGAACATGTCTGCTGAGACAGAAAATATCATTGTCGAATAAATGTTGATAACCTGAGCAAACTGTGCTGCTGAATCGTTGAATATTGATAGCTGAACCAATATTCCTTAGTCTGAGCAAATATTGCGAGTTTGAGAAAATATTGCTCATCTGAGCAAATGTTGCTCATTTGATGAATTATTGAATATTGATAGTTGAACCAACATTCTTCAACGTGAACAAAATATTGTCCATTTGAGAGAATGTTTCTCATTTGATGAATTGTTGAATATTGATAGTTGAACCAATATTTTTGGTGTGAGTAGATGTTGCTCATTTGAACAAATGTTGCTCGTCTGAGCAAATGTTGATTTAAGATGTTGGAATCTAAGCCGAGCATAATTATTAAAATGTTGACCACGGGATCAACGTAAAATTGTTAATGTTTGAATTTTCTCAGAATTATGTTTTTTCCAGAGCTCTGGATTCGTAACCCTAATTTTGACCAATCGCTGAATTGATGATTAATTGATGATTTATTGAAAATCGTTCATGATATGAAGGAGGGACCGACTACATGGGATGACGAATCGACCGTGTAGCTCCCAGATGCTCAAGTGAGCAAAATACAAAAGTCTCCTGAAGACCAGTTGGTGAAAAGATGATTAAATGCTAGCTTAATCAATTATTAAAATAGTGCTCGTATGAGTGTCAGGTAGTAAAACCTGATTATGGAGAGATGAGGGACCGACCAAGGGGGCATGAGACCGGCCCTTGGTGATCATGGGACCAGCTGATGGTCGTTTGAGCAAACTCCAAGTTGTTTGGGAAGAGTTTCGACCCAATATGAGCAATTGAGCAAATTAGGTCAAAATTGTTAAAACACGTGGGACCGGCTCTTTGCAAGCCTCAGGGCCAGCCTTGGTCGGTCAAGGAGACATGCCCGTGTCACCATAATGTTCGTGTCTCAGTCCTGAGAGTTTCGATATTTTCTGATGCGCGTTTGAGCAACATTTTGAGAAAATATGAAGGATTCAGGGTTTTGCTGAAACTGGGGAATCTTCATGAGATGATGAAAAACAATTAATAAAATAGGGAATTGCAAGGTGTGGACCGTCCATGGCTAGGGCATGACCGGAAATCTAGCATTCTCGATCCCGTAGCACCTTTCCCAATTTTATGTATTTTCCCTGATGTGAGGGAAATATCATGAACCTGAGGAATTTCATGAAGTTAAGGAATTTCCATGAGATTATGGAAATAATAATAATAAAATAGGGAGTCATGAAGTATGGGACCGGCCATGGCCAAGGCATGGCCGGCCGACCAAAGAGCCCCTCCCAAGGCACTTTTCCCGATTTTATAATATTTTTCATGATTTTAGGGAAATATCATAAAATCAAGAGGTTTGTTGAAACCAAGGAATTTGTTGAAATCAGGGAGTTTCCATGAGATGAGGAAAACATAAAAAATAATAATAATAAAATAAGGGGCGTGTGGGATCGGCTAGGGCATGACCGGCCATCTAGGGCCCGGTCCCACGAGTTTCCCTAATTTTACATGATTTTCATGACTTGGGGGAAATTTCTTGAATTCAAGAAATTTTCATGTGATGAGGGAAATAATAATAAAATAATAAGGAGTCATGAGGTATGGGACCGTCCATGGCTAGGGCATGGCCGGTCGGCTAGTGAGCCCGGTCCCACGACATCTTTTCTAATTTATTATTATTTCTTTGATACGAGGAAACACCATGAGACTGGGGAGTTTCCTTGAGACGAAGGAGATTTGCTCAAATGAAGGGATTTTCATGAGATCAGGGAAAATAATAAATATGATAAAATATAAAATTGGGCATGGAACTGGCCACGGCACGACCAGCCGGTCGGTGTGCCCAGTCCCCCAGTGACTCGACTAATATTTTATTATTCATTATTTTATTCCTATTTTGCATAGGTTCATCGTTCCTTCATGTTTTGGAATGCTCATTTGTGCATTCAAGTGCTCGTTTGTGCATTATTGCCGAGTACACTTGCACCATTTCGGTCGGGGCTTACTCGAGAGCTGCTCAGATGCCCGTACGTTGAATATTTGTCACTAACCCGTGGAATTCTGTTGGGAAGAACCACAAATTGAAGTGACGAAATATTACGAAAAATCGTAGAATATTATTGAATATTAAGTTAACGATTAAAGATAATTAATTGATGGCTTTGTACTAGCAGGCATGCTGTCTAAGAGCATTATTTATCTGAGAATTGAGAGATATGAGCTTGTTGAAACGTCATATTTCTCTTAAATAGTCAGGGAAAACCTTGTTGCATCCTGAAGACGTTATTCCTCTATACTAGCAGGCATGTTGTCTAGGAGCCGTCCAATCTTTCGATTCTATATAGAAACAGTTACTGAAATTGCTTAGTATTCATGAGATGTGTCGTTGCCTCAGTTGGGAGACTACACATCTTCATATACTCTGAGAGAAAGCATTCTCAGTCATATATTTTATGGCATGAGTTTCCATGCTTCAATAAGAGACATGAGCCTCAATACTCATCTGATTGCCAGATCAGGAGCATGTATAATTATGGTTTTACGATTTTAACCCTTGTCGAAAATCCACCATCTACATGGCCGCGCCTAATACTATGCCAAAATCCTAGCTTGCCCGCGCCTAAACCATGCCAAAGCCACGCCAACCATGCCTCCATGCCGCTGGATGCCAAACGAAGGGTTGCAACAATCAACATCTACCCTTCCTTCCGAGATGCAAATCTCAGTCGTCCAAGTTTGCCACCAAACGCGTGGAAACTTTTGGCCCAATGCCAAGCTCTAATTTTGGCCGCGCCTAAACTATGCCAAAACCCTAATTTTGGCCGCGCCTAAAAATATGCCAAAATCCTAGCTTGGCCGCGCCTAAACCACGCCAAAGCCATGCCGGCCATGCCTCCATGTCGCTGGCTTCCAAACGAAGGGTTGCAACAATCAACGGCCACCCTTCCTTCTGAGATGCAAATCTCAGCCGTCCAAGTTTGCCACCAAACTCGTGGCAACTTTTGGCCGAATGCCAAGCCCTAATTTTGGCCGCGCCTAAAACTATGCCAAAATCCTATCTTGGTCGCGCCTAAACCATGCCAAATCTACGCCGGCCATGCCTCCTTGCCGCTGGCTGCCAAACGGAGGGTTGCAACAATCAACGGCTACCATTCCCTCTGAGATGCAAATCTCAGCCGTACAAACTTGCCACCAAACGACTTGTGGCAATCTCTTGGCTACGGTGCCAACTCTTGGCCACGGTGCCAAAACCCTAATTTGGCCACGGTGCCAAAGCCCTAATTTAGCCACGCCAAAGCCATGCCTCCATGCCGCTGGCTGCCAAACGGAGAGTTGCAACAATCAACGGCTACCCTTCCCTCTAAGATGCAAATCTCAGCCGTACAAACTTGCCACCAAACGACTTGTGGAAATCTCTTGGCTACGGTTCCAACTTTTGGCCACGGTGCCAAAACCCTAATTTGGCCACGGTGCCAAAGCCCTAATTTGGCCACGCCAAAGCCATGTCGGCCATGCCTCCATGCCGCTGGCTGGCAAACGGAAGGTTGCAATAATCAACGGCTATCCTTCCTTATTAGATGCAAATATCAGCCGTACAAGCTCGCCACTAAACCAAAGGAATTGTGGCAACCTTTGGCTATGCTGCCAACTCTTTGGCCACGACGCACACTTAGCTATGCCAATTCTATTGTCATGGCACCAAACCCTAATTAGCCACGCCAAGAGCATGCGTAAGCCATGCCAACACCGTGGCCACGCCACTGGATACCAACGGAAGGTAACCATAATCAACGGCTAACCTTCCTCTCAAGATGAAAAATATCGACCGTTGAAGGTCACCACCGAGCCTTCAAGCCTCCCAAGCTCAACTTTACAAACAATAGCAACATGCTACACAAAACACTCGAGATATCAAAACATGTCACAAATTGGGGGATGCTCATCAGGGTATTGGTCTGACGGTTTACATCGTGCGACATACACTACGCCTGTTACAAGAAAGTGTCATAAGAGTGAGGCGGTTAGTAAATACAAGAAGTAATGGTGAAACGTTTCCTTCATTATAGAAACATCAATTCCAGGCGTTACCCATTACCGCTTTCTTCCATTTACTCAACCGTGTCCACTTCTTACGAGACTAGGGTACGTTTCATGGCGACTTGTATAAATAGGTCTCACCTATTTCCACTAAAGAACAAGTTTTGGTCAGGAGAGTACAACACTCAAAAATCACTTGTTAGCTTTCGCTTCTGTTAGCTTTCCACTAAATGATACAAGTCGTCAAACAACTACTCTTCCCGAATCAAATATTCTGGTCTCACCACTCTCTTCGCTTCCCTCCCTAGACTAACCCTTCTCCTTCACTTTGTAACTGAAGCAAGTCTGGAACGGCCATTTTTTGGTTTAGGCCGGATTTGTACAGATTGATCTCTTGAATCAAAGTACTCCCTTGTAGTATATTGTTTATGGTTTAGACTCTTTTCTCACCCACACACTCGAAATTACCAAAATAAGCAGAACCTGTTTTCACCCCCAAACACTGGGTAAAACTCTCAAGACATGATAATCATACAGATCATGGGTACACCATTTTTAGTGTTTAGTGACAGCCTAGTTCAATTGCAAAGAGGGGTTCCAACAGTTTGAATCTTTTACAAAAGTCGATGTTGCAATTTTTCGCAACGGCTTCACAACAGTTTAAAACTGTTGCAACCCAAAAACGTCACAACAGTTTCAAACAGTTGCGATATTTCAAGGTCGCAACAGTTTGAAACAGTTGCGAAATTTCAAGGTCGCAAAAGTTTGAAACAATTGCAAAATTGACACGTAGCAATAGTTTCAATTAGTTATGAAATTTGGAACCATTTTTTTTCAAAGAACGGAAAATTTTATCCGAACCGACTATAATAGTTTTGGTACAAAATTTGCAACAGAATTTAACAGTTGCAAAATTTTTGTAACATCAAAAAAAATAGTGCCAGGTCTATTTTGGCCTAGTCAAAATTAGTTTTTCTGCAAAACAGTATCTACTGTATAAAACAGAGTTTTGTTGCAGGTTTCTCAGTCAAACACATCATACAAGTAAAAGTTTCTACACCACACCATTTGTATATATTAAACACAGAGAGGAGAACTTAGATAAGCAAGCATACATGGGTTTGGTCTGCAGTTTATAGAGAATGAGAAAGGATGTAACTAAGCAAACATAGAGTCATTTCCTAAGTTGTTTTGTTTTCAACTAATGATAAGTAACAAAAAAAAAGCAGAACATATAAGTACCATTACAATGTTCTTCTCATATTTTACATCCTCAACTTTATCCATAAGATCGAACTCAGAATATGTGATACCCAAGAGAACCTGCACAATGAATATCCCTTTATGAGATACAATCCGTGACACAGCCAACATTACGAAGAAAAAAAGTTCAAACTCCATTGAAGGAGGGCATAATGACAATTCAACTAACTGCTGAATGAGAAAACCAAACTGAGAACATGTTTAACAGATACAAAACTTTAACCGCATTTCACATCTCCATTACAAAAAGACTATTCAAGGTAAATAGGAAACACAAATACGCTAAGGAATGAAGCCCTACTATTGTATGAAGTGGAATAAGATGAAATCAAAAAAAAAAAAATCACAAGACATGCCAGTGAGAAGTGAGTTTTTCCTTGTTCATTCTCCGACCTTGAGCCACTGTTTAAACATCAAAAATGAAAGACATGAGTTCTTCAGTAGGGATACAGAGTTGTGTCTAATGACTCCTAAAAGGAATTCAGAAGGGTAGAGAAGAATTATCCATGCACAAGTTGATGCGGATCCCACAACAGTTCACTTCTCACTCAGAAAAAATCAACATTCAGCATAATACCTCGCAAGTAGATAGAAGGTCATATTCCATAAACATAAACTTAAAAATATAAGTGCAAGCAAGTGGAGTACTTACCAGGGATTGATATTTCCCCGAGTGGCTACTAGTTCTTCAATTGACTTTAAACGAAGCCACCTACAGAATCACATACAATAGAAAGACCACCCACATACACATATATACAAAAAATAGAAACAAGGCAATCAAAAGTGAATATAGATTCATAAACTGTTTCTGTTCACATACATATATCAAAAATATCAGTTGTTTCTAGGTGTAGTTAAATACTTCTTATGCGCAATTGCATATAAGTCTTCCTTAAGCACAATAGGATAAGACTCTTCCTTATGCACAAATGCGCAAGAGTATGCATATTAGTGTGTTCATCATACATACAAAAGTGTGGACAGAAGCAAAAAAACAAAAAAAGACTAAAGCCATGTGTTAGAGCATAGCTCGGTTAAACCCACCAAGTGTTGGTATGTCAAGTTTGGTTGTCATATTTTAGTGCATCAAAACTCATGTTAAGAGTCGCTTGATCATGTACTAGAGTCAACTTCGTATAGGTTAGCTTGAAAGTATTAGGATAACGAGACTTTACAAGTATTGTGAAGACTGGAAGATGTGAAGAAGCAAGGAGCTACAATGAAAACATCATCCTTCCACTTGAGGTTAGTGATATTTGACTTGAACTGTTTCATTCCCTAACATATCTTTCAAGTCGTGCATACTGAAAACAAAACTGTGAAGCATGATTGAACTCTAGATAGACATAGTATTAAGGAATACAATACAAGGTTTATTGCTTAACCATTAAACTTTGTAGATAAGACATCGCCATAATCATTTAAATGCTATTGTGATTATGTATGGGTATGAGGAGAGGATTTCATCCTAGGGAACAATGTTTACATGTGTTCTAATGAAGTAAATTCATGAACTTGTTTTGTGAATCGAAAAGGAAATCACCAGGTGTTATTGGTTTTGTTATTCATTGCATATCTTGTGAGTAACCAATATGTGTGATTAGTATAACCTTTCATGACTTGTTTGTGTTCTTGGTAAAATTATTCACAAAGGCATGACTTATGTATTGGTATGAATTTTATTAGTGAAACCGATCTTAAGTAATCACATGAGATGGTATGATCGAGTTTGTGATTTTATGTCTGACCAAATCTGGGTAAAGGGGAATCGATCCTAGTAAGAGGTGCAGTACATCACAAAGGGGAATCGATCCTTGTAAGAGGTGCAACAAATTTATAGCAGAAAGGGGAACCGATCCTATGGACATGTGCAACACGTTTTTAGGCAAAGGGGAACCGATCCTATGAACATGTGCAACACATTCAAGTTAGATACCGTATATATATGGGGAACCGATCCTAGTACCTAGTCAACCGAATTTTGGAAAGCTAGTGTGATTATGCACAATACTCACATGGAGGTAGAACCGAAACTTGTTTTGGTAAAACCGTTACACCCATGATTTGTGATTGAATGTTATTTGACCAATCACATAGTTCTTGAAAGTCATATGAACCAATTCTAAACTTGTTTGATAGTGTGGAAAATCGGTTTCAAGGTTGTAAGTATGAAAGAGGACTTACAGAGTAAGGATGTCGACATACTTTGAACGCGTGCTGTGAATGTTTATATTTAATTGTTCAAATTTATTCCTTAATAGCTAAGGGAAGAGAATCCGAGGATCGAAACATAAATAAGTTAAGAATCTTTTAATTAAGGTTATTAATTTCATTTTTAGGAAAAATAAGAATTAGTAAGGTGCATTTACTTATTAGAGATTTTCCGAGAGATTTCGATCATTATTTTTGGACAGAGCACTCCCAGGAATTATGAAAACCGAATTTGTGCTTTAATGAATATCTTGAGAATATTTTCGATTTTGGAAATTCCTTGGTGTCCAAACTTCCTAGTCTATAAATACTTGAAGTTTGCATTCTAGCAAACTAATCCTTCGTAACATCAAACTACCTCTTGTTGTGCTGCTACTGGTGAAGTCGCCTATTCGGAGAGGAGAGTAACCTAATTAGGCGAAATCTCTTACGGCCGCTCGTTTTAAAGTCTTCTTTGGGATTGAGAAGCTCTATTAGTACCGTTGGTGGGAAACTAGATAATTGCGGTTTATCTTTTGTTTTTATTGATTTGATTGACTAATGGTGGTTGAACTTTGATTGCACCTAGTTTGTTTATGATTGAGGATCTTCTCTTCTGATATAAGATTCACTCAAACTAGTTCAGAGTTTCGACAAGGATCTTTAGATTGTTTGTAGTTCTAAAGACGATCTTGTGATAATCCATTGTTAACAGACTTCGTTCTGTGCATGATTGATCACAAGAGATTCAAGTGATTGTGTGCAGGTGTTTATCGAAGATCTAAGAAGATTTGAAGAAAAAGAAGATATTGAAGATTTCTGATTTGGGGTTCATAATCTTTGGTGTGCAGAATACTTGTTTCGGTAAAAAGAGGATCCAATTAATAATCGGTTTTATCCTTGTGATAGAATTGGATTGATTAATTGAGTAGATCGGAATCAACACAATTCTTTGGATTAAGAGTGTTGATTGCAAAATCTTAACGATTACTTCGGTAATTGAACATAAGATAGATCTAAGGACCTGACGAAGGAGTTTATGTTAAGATAAACAGAAGAGCCTTTGTCATACTCATATCACTTGGTTGAAGAGAGTTGATATCAAACAGATTTGTTGTTCCTTTACTGTTTGGAATACGAACCAAATGAATTGTTCCAAGTACGTGACTTATTTATAAGTTGGAGGCGTGGGAATACAGACAGAACTAGGTGAACTATAGGTTTAGTTGCTTGGTCTCAAATGTACGAAGTTAGGTGTAATTTTGTGTAGAGGCTTAATCCTGAGAGTATTCAATTCTGAACAAGGTCCCGGGGTTTTTCTGCATTTGCGGTCCTCGTTAACAAAATCTTGATGTGTCATTTACTTTTATTTTCCGCATTATAATTGTTTTATTATAATTAAAGTAAATTACACAAACGTTAATTCTTATTTACTTGATAAGTGAATCCTATTGTGTTTGGTTAAGTCCGAACCTTTTTATCAAGTAAACATACTTCGTTGTTGTATTGTCTCAATCTCGTATCCATAGACGATCACAGGAAGTGTGAACCGATTAGTTGCATTTTCTCGACTCAGTCCATAGATAATCACTTTCGGAGAAAGGACTTATAGGTAGGAAAAGTTTTAGATTGAGGTATATTTGGGTACCCTCGTCTTTTCACCATGTGTTAGCCATACATTTTTATAAGTGATGCAAGATGGGTGAGATATCCATGAAGAACTTCATAGCTTATCTCCAAAAAACTAGCAAAGTCGTCTTAATCATATGCGATGGACCTCTTTGGATGAACCACAAAACCTCCAATTCCAACATCTCTAAAGGTCGGTGTGAATGTGTTAGCTTTTACGGTTTTTTCATCTGGCAAGAGAATGTCGTCGAGAAACACCTTCAAATGAGTAGCAGGTACAGGTGAGCCGTGAGCCATAAGTGCTGAAGCACCAGTACAAACTTTACCAGGTGCAACTATATCACCCTCTATGTTCAACAATGAACACTGCTGCATATCACCTATTGCTGATCGAGCTGGTGATATGGCATAACTAAGTGAACTTTTGTGAGTATCTGGTGGTATGACATGACTAAGTGAACTTCTGTGAACAACTGAACTTGTTTGAGGTGAACCGGCATGACCTTATTCACAGTTCTGACCACGTGAAGTGCTACACATGTTCGAGCTAACAACTGACGGCATTGCAACTTGAATATCCTTCACTACGTGGCATAATGTTCCAAAGCCTTCAATAAGAACTCCCATCTTTCCACCTAAGTCTTCCACCTTGTTGGTAAGAACTCCATCTTTAGACTTCACTTCAGATAATTTAGCACGAGCAGGAGCAGAGAGTTCAACTTGCATACGAGAAACATGACCTATATCACGAACACGTCCTCTTGAATCCTTCCCAAACAACTAAGTCATGGCACAAGTTTCTGTTGAAGATAAACAATCCAACTATAAGACTACTACATCTGTTGATGAAGAGTCCAAAGAGTCATTGGACATCATACCAAAATAGACTCAATAGGATTTTCAATATAACTTATTTTTAGGAAGATAATAAATCAATTATCTTGTTACCTTTTTTAGATTATAACAATATAGAAATTATGTGTATAAATTATCTAACATACAAGAATGTAATTCAAGCAAGTGTAAACAAAGTTCTCTTTATCTTCCGCTAAGTGATGGTATCTACAGAGCTATATACTCAAACGAGTTGAACGATCTTCCGCCACAAAGAAACTATGTCAGACAACATAAAACAGTTTTCGTTGTCAGGTGCAACACTTCCGCATCTCACCAACATAGTTTCTGTGAAACTTATTGAGAAGAATTACTTGTTATGGAAGATGCAGATCCAATCGCTAATCCAGGGTTTACAACTCATGGGTTACATCAGCGAGGATGCTCCTCCAAATATGATTGAAACAAAAGATGGCGTAGTAAAGAAAAACGAAAAATTTGAGCAATGTCAGGAAACAGATCTATTGGTTAAAAGTTGGATAACGACAACTCTTTGCAAAGATGCACTTCGCCATGTCGTTGGCTGTACCACCTCGAAAGAGGTATGGGAAGCCCTTGAAAAGGAGTACCTAAAGTAATAAAGATTGTGAAATCCAACTCAAAGCAACAATTACAAGCTCTAAGGAAAGGTAACAAAACCATGACTGAATTTTAAAAACTTTTAAAATTATTTGTGATGATCTTGCAACAATCCACAAATCTCTTCCGAGTGATGACAAGGTTTTACAACTGTCACAAGCCCTTGGAAACAAATATGATACGTTTGTTACAGCAATGTTATCAAAGCCTCTGTTTCCTACTTTTAATCAATTCGTCACAGCCTTGAATGGCTATGAACTAAGGCATCAAAATGAAAATTAAAATAAGGAAAAAGGTGTCGACCACAATTTTGCCTTCCCAATGCAAAGGTCTGGACGTGGAAGAGGGCATCACAACAGACGAGGTCAGAGAAATCATCATCACCAGTATAATGGGCGTGGAAGAGGAACATCCACTTTTGCAGCACATCCAAAATCTGCCCCATTTAACGGCTTAACGTCATACAATGGGAATTCTTTCAATGGTAATGGTTATCGTCCTCAAAATAATTTCTTTCATTATCCCAACAACCGTGGATTTCATCATACGCCATGCCAACTATGTGATTGTGCTGGACATACTGCAAAGAATTGTCAGCAGCGTTATGAGTTTTCTTACAGACAAGAAGACAACGTTGTGCCTAATGCATTAACTACTGCAACCAATGGACCACTGACAGATCCGAATTGGTATACTGGTACCGGCGCTACATCACATATGATATCAAATACGGGTAATCTCCAATCCCTAGTTCCCTATCGTGGTAATGATAAAGTGATTGCTGGAAATGGATCTAGTTTAAATATATCTCACATTGGTACAAAAAATATTGTTTCTACATCAGGACATAATGTTAGATTGAATAATGCTCTAGTAGTAAAGTTAACCAAAAATCTCTTATATGTTATCCAATTTACTCGTGATCATTTATGTTCTTTTGACTTTGTTGATTCTGGTTTTAAGATAAGGGACTGACGAACGGGGACTATACTTGCACCCGGTAGTAGAAAAGGTGGACTTTATGCCTAGGATACAGGGGGAGAGATTGCGGCTTTCTATGCTATTAAAGGACAAACAGTGGAAAGTGATTTGTGGCACCAAAGACTAGGCCACTCTTTTCTTTTTTTTTTTTGAAGGGAAAAAACAAAAGAAAAAATCAACAAAGCCTATAAAAAAGAAGAAGACTCACTAAAAAAAAGTGAGTAATACACGAAGGAGGGGAGAGGAACCACTGACTATACAGATGGTTTTGAACAATATAAGCTGCTAAGGAGTGAGCCATGAACTTGGCTTCCTTTTTGATAAGACTGAACTCAACAGAGGTAAACTGATCTAGCTTGTCCTTGATCCTTCCAATAGTATTCTTAATACGCCAAGGGACGGGATAATTTCTATATTTCAGAGAGTGAATAACTATAAGAGAGTCACCTTCAATGATTATACGGTTGAGATTCTTGCTGACAGAAAGTTCGACTCCCACAAGAGCACCATACGCCTCGGCTTCTACTGCAGTACTGAACTCCAGAGCTCTAGTTTGACACCCATTGAAATCTGACTGGTGATTCCTTTCCACTGCGGCACAGGCAAAACCTTTTGTGCCTGCAGCACCATCAAAGTTGATTTTTACATGTGGCTGAGTAGGAGGGGACCAAACAGTCTCTGCAGAATCGATAAGGTCTTGCTCAGTAGGGACATCCGTAACCTCTTGATAATTTATATCTCGGTTAAACCAATAAGAAGCCTACTGTAGCATTTTACGCATACTCACTATTCCCTTGTTGAAAATAATATTGTTCCTGGTCTTCCAAATACTCCAAAATAAGTAGACTCCCATTTTTAGCTTGAGGTACTCTCCACCTTCTGATAACAAGCTCTTTATGAAGTCATGAATTGGGAGGTTTAAGCTTTCTTCAATTCTAAGAGATAAAGGAGAAGCAAATAGAAGAGCTTGAGAGATGGGACAATAAAGAAATAAGTGTTCCATGGTTTCAATTGCACCATTGCACATTCTGTATTCAACATTAACTTCTCTGTTGTACTTCCTCATTCTACTCCCCATAGTGATGCCATTGTTGAGCACTCTCCATACAAACAGGTGGATGTTAGGAGGGATGACTTTCACCTGCCAAAATTTCTTCCAAGGAAATTCTTCAACATTACCATTATTAGATGACGAAGGAGCTTTGTCACAAAGTGTCTTGATGAAATATTTAGCCGAAAAGACTCCATTAGGGTGGTGCAGCCATAATAGCTTGTCCTCGCTTTCTTCTCCAACGTTGCTGGGTAGATGTATGTTCATGATTTTCTCAGCTTCATGAGAGGGAAACCATTGTTGCAGTTTGTTGATGTTCCACCTGGTGGGGTTATGCAGAGTGAGGTCACTTACCATTACTGGACTATCTGCAGCTTGAGAATTAAGAGTACGTCTCTTATTATGGAGATTAGGTATCCAAGGATCATTCTTTATGTTAATCTTCTCTCCATTACCAACAACCCAACAACATCCTTCTTTCATATCACTCCTGCACTCAAGCATGGCAGACCAAGTAGAAGAGCATTTGCTGGCTTTTTTTACCTCCCAAAAACTGTCTTTCTGAAGATATTTTGCTCTCATAAGCTGGCACCACAGGAAGTCATTATTTTCTAGGAAATTCCAGATAAGTTTATCTATCATGGATCTATTTAAATGTTGTAGATTTCTGATTCCTAGCCCACCTAGATCCTTCGATTTTTCAAAGGTTTCCCAACTAATAAAATGAGTTTTTCTTACCTCATAAGCATGACCCCACCAGAAGTTGCGCATGGTTCTGGTTAATCTTTTCAGAACCCTCTTAGGAATAATGGAGGTCTCCATATAGTACGGAGGTATGAGACCCAAGACATGCTTAATCATAATTGTTCTACCAGCATACGACAAATGAGTTCTCTTCCATCCTTCCAGCTTAGTATCAAATTTATCGTTTAAAAATTCATAAGAATCAATTCTATAAGATGACCTGAGAAGTTGGTGACCGAGGTACTTGTCATTAATCTGCATTTGCTTGATCCCCAACCTATTGGCAACATCATCTCGTCTGTTGGGTCGTACACCTTTGCTGAAGTGAATGGCCGACTTCTGCATATTTTCATATTGCCCTGACCAAGAAGCCTAGGTACCAAGAATACTTTGTAATGTGTCAATAGTCAGTTCTCAAGATTTCCAAAGAAAATTAGGTTATCAGCAAACATTAAGTGAGATACAAAAGGTGCATGTCTACATATCTTATACCCGATGTAGAGGGAATTATTCTCCATTGTTCGCATAATCCATGACAGTCCTTGAGTGCAAAGGATGAACAAATACGGAGAGAGAGGGAACCCCTGGCGCAAACCTATTTCGCCGGTAAAGAACCCTTCAGCTTGACCATTAACAATAAGAGAAAAAGATGCAGCCGAGACACATTTCATAATAAGTTCATGTGACTTGCCAACAATACCAAAATCTCTCAAATAATGACTTAAGAATATCCAACTCACCTTGTCATAAGCCTTGCTGATGTCAATTTTAAGTGCAAAAGCACCAATTACTGATGAGGAAGTAGACATAGTATGTAAAATCTCTTTTGCTGCCACTATGTTATCAATAATCATCCTACCAGGAATAAAGACTAATTGTGCGGTGTCTACTAAGTTATTGAGATGAATTTTCAGTCTTTGCGCAATAATTTTAGTAATCACCTTATACATAACATTAGTAAGCGCTATGGGTCTAAAATCCGAAGGTAAAGAAGGATTTTTTTACCTTTGGAATCAAGCTGATGTTGGTGTGATTTATCCCTGGAGGTAGCGAAGCAGAAGAAAAAAAAGTTTTGATGGTTTGAGTAACTTCCTCCCCAATATGATCCCAGCACCGCTTAAAGAAGACTGCCGGCATCCCATCAGGTCCAAGAGCTTTAAGGTTCTTCATACTCTTCATCACTTTCCAAATATTTTCAGTGGTGGGGATTTGAGCAATCAATTCATTATTGGCAGAGTCTAACTTGACTGGAGCTTGAAATTGGATGGTTATGTTGTCTTCATTAGGATCTCTTTTAAACAGATTGGAGAAATGATCGACCAAATATGCCACTACAGCATCAACATTAGTGACCCAACTTCCATCAGTTAACTTGAGAGCAGAGTTTCGATTTTTCCTCCTCCTTTGAGTAGCAGAAAGATGAAATATGTGGGTGTTTTTATCGATATTAGGAATCCATTGCATTTTACTTCTTTGCTCGTAGTATTTATATTGAAGTTGGTGGAGAGATTCAATCTTATCACACAACATATTCTCATCATCTCTAATGTCTCTCAGGTGGGATTCTTTTTGAATATTGAGAAGGTCATTCTTGGTATCTTCCAATGCTTGAAAAATATTCCCAAACAATTTCCTACTCCATTTATTTAAAGCTTCACCAACAACATCCAATTTACCAATTACATCCACATTCTGATTAGACCAGGCATCAATCACAATGTCCTTAAACTCTGGGTGATCCATCCAGAAGTACTCAGCTTTGTTAGAGTGTTTTCTCCTTCGGTTATTCCTTCTATGAGTGTTAACAAGGATTGGGCCGTGATCACTACTTATTTTAGGGAGATGAAGAACCCCGTTGTCTTTAAACATGAGAATCCAATCTGAAGTGCACAAGGCTCTGTCTAATCTCTCATAAATAGGCTCAGTTTGAATAGAACAATTTGACCAAGTAAAAGCAGGGCCGATGTAACCCATGTCTATTGGGCTCCTGTCTTGGATGAAGTCTTTAAACCCGTTATTGGCTGAATTGAATGTGTGACTACCACCATGCTTTTCTGAGCTAGAACATATAGCATTTAGATCACCCACTATGCACCATGGATTTTGGATTTGAGCTGTGAAAAGGGAAAATTGCGCCAAAACTCATTTCTTTTTTGACTACTGTGAGGGCCATAAACACAGAAAAGATCCCAATCATGTTCTAACATACTATGAATCCGGCAGTGAATGACATTTTTTGTTGAGCTGATAATCTCTAGATTAATTGTATCATTCCACAGAATTACTAAACCTCCACTTCTACCAATAACAGGAACAAAATTGTAGTTATCAAATTCTAATGAAAAAAATAATTTAGTTGAATTTACCTCATTCAATAAAGTTTCAGAAACAAAAGCAATTTGGGGATTGCAAGCCCTGAGAAACGCCTTGAGAATACGGACTGTCGAGATGTTTCCCAATCCTCGACAGTTCCATGAGAAAATTAACATTGACCTTGTGGCTGATTATGGGCAGCCACCACACCCTTCTGATAGTTATATATTGATTGAGTCTTCTTGATAGGGATATCAATCTCCATTGGACACGCAGATCTTTTAACCCCAACTGAAAATTCTTCATTCTGCTGACTATTGCCTTCTTTCTGATATCTAATCCTTGCTGATCTTTTCCAGCTCTTTGTCTTTTTCTTCTTCGTGGATTCAATTGAAGAGACAGATATAGAAGATATTCCATCTTCATCACTTATTTTTTGGGTTTCCTCTTTCTGGGTAAATTTCGAATTAGGGTTGATAATAGGAATTGAAAGAGGGATAGGGGTTGAATTGGTTTGGATATTGGGGCTAACGGGTTTTATCACCAGACTTTTTAATTCTTTTGTGGGCTGGGCTTTTTGATGTATTTCAGAGACTGGTAAATTAGATGAAAACACAGAAAAATTACCTTCAGAGTCTTTGCTTGGTATTTCACTCTTTGTGGTTGTCTTTTGTGGTCTCTCTTCATTACTGCTATTTTGACCAGGCACCTCCTTTGAATCTAGTGTACGTGGCTGAGTGTGACCGTCTGTAAAAATAGTTGTACTCTTGTTACATACAAAAATCCCAGTGTTATCTGTTTTTGTGTTTGTCATAGAGTTTACATGGCGTTTATCACTTCCTTGTGCAAAACACGTCACCTGCTTATCTTTATCCACTGTAGCATCATCGCCTCTGGATTTACATAAGTTTCTTAACGCTGCGAATGGCGACATGGATTGAGTGCCCTTTTCAGAAAACCCTGAGTTAGTTATTACCCCAGTGATATTGTCAGATACACGTAATGCTGCCAAATTAACTTGTATTTGAGAAGCTTTATTTTTACCACCGTTGATAGTATCTTCTGAGATGGACGGCCCCTGTATCAAGATGTGTAGGTTCAAGATGTGGTAGAGGTTCTAGGGGAAGAAGGTATGGTGGTGGGACTGTAAGTGTGTCGGAAACCATCACAGGCCATTGCAGGTGAATGAAAGAACATGAAGATGAGTATATGGTTTTCATGCTCTATGGCTATTAATTTGTTTGAAGTGGTTGCTGCAGCAGACTGAAATTGCAGTATGCAAGTGATGTTGTTAAAGACGTTGTGGAGTTGATGTTCGAATGGTTAGGAGTTTGATTGAACCGCAGGAACGGTAATTCAGATCGATGGTGTTCGTTGTGGGGTGTGCTCGAAGGTCTAAAAGTAGCGCTTGAGTGAATTGAATAAATGGAGGAGCTTAAATGCTAGATGTATGCTTAGGAATGGATTGCAGAGAAGGATATTGCACCAGGATGACGCGAACTGAAGCTGTATTGCGCCATCTTGGTGCTACATTGAGTTCAGCTTGTGCAAAATTTCTCAAGCAGTGCAACTCAGCCCACTCAGTCGAGTCAGATAGGTTAACTGCAGTTACATAGCTAGAGTTAAGATGGAGGGTATTTTGGAGAAGTTTGACATCGTTTTTCATTAGCAGTTATGTCGGCCAAAGTATGACCAATTTTTAATACAATTACAAAAGTATGATGATTTTGTAAAGCAATTAACAAAAGTATGACCATTTTGTAATTGGCCCAAATAAAAAAGATAGAGATGCAAGTATATCAAAGAGAGAGAGACAAGTCGTGGTGAAAATACAGAAATTGGTGGTCTGAAAAATCAAAGGATTCCTATTGGTCTGGATATTGTAGGTGGGGCCAGGAGATCTAGAATTTGAGCTTGATACAGCTTTTAACCACAACATAGTATTTTCTCTAGAAACTATATATATATAATGAAAGATGTACGTGTTATCACGTCTTGACTCTTTAGTCTTTTTATCAAGAACATTCAGGTAAATTATTTTCTGATTATCTATTGTTCACTTGATCATTTTACTCTTTCTTGAATATCAAAGATTAATACCATCTTTTGTTTTTCTACCAATTTTGGTTCAATATAGTTTTGTTGGATTATCTTAGTTTGCCACCAACGATTCTACTGCTTAATCAATATATGTTTTCTTTGGGAAACAAATCAACTCTCACTCTATTGCTTAATCCTTGTTTTTGAAGGAGTCCAGACTCTTGTTCTCATTTCAGTTCGATAACAAGTTGTGAGCATGATAGTGTCCACTTGTTATGTTTGTCATTCCACACAGAGATCTTACCTACCAAGCATAACAAATTTTTGTTTTGTTGCCATTGACTAATCAATCGTCAACCTTTTTCTTAGTTCTAAATCTACAATTTTCACTTCACAAGTGAAAACTTTCTTAAACGACCATCATTAATTTCGTTTGTTTCCGATTTCTTATTTTCTTGGAAGAATCGTATGGATGCCACCATACGAGTTATCTCGTATCAAATTAATTCAATGATAATGTTGTTCCACTAACGTGGATTTTATTCTCAAAACAAAATGATGGATTTTATCTCCATGTTTGTTTTACTGTCAAGAGCAGATCATTGATGACTTTAGCATTTCATAGTCATTATCATTCCCTTTCTTCTTTGTTGGTGTGGTTTCTGTTACACATCATCAACATTATTTTTTTTTAAAACAAATTCCTCAATATTCTCCGTATTTTGTATTCGTTTTATCAAGAACAAACAACAAACAAGACAACAACAAGTATTAATTATTTTCGAGCTTCTTTAATCAATATATTTTTGGTTACATCTCATCATCGTCAATGTTAATATCCTTGATAGTTATCTAACTGTCAAACCATACATCAAAATATACTCCAAGGCACTGTAGTGGCTGCACACCTAACTGTTTTCGCTAATTTCCGTGCCTTGATCATTCGGCACTATTATCTGGTATATCACATTGATTTTTATTAGTTAACAACTAATTAATGTGTTTTTCAAGAAATGTTGTGTTTACTGTTCAAAGAGAAGTCATTTCAGATCTTTATCCATGATCAAATTATTCACATCTTAGGCTCTGATTTTTGAGCTAATAATTCTTAAAGTTTCTCTTCAAAGATTGAGAATTAATGATGTATTTGCATCATTTGGTTTCGACCCAACATTTGATTTGATTTGGTTGTCCGGAGTCATTCACAAAGACTAGGCTATTCTTGCCTAAGTTAAGTTTTGTTGACAGATTCAACACTTCATCAAATTTTTCTCTCTTCCTTCCTAAATTTTGGAAAAATATCATTCATTTCTGAATATATCATTCCATATCTTTAGAAATCTCAAAACATTCAAACATATTTCCATGTTTAAATTTGATTCCTTAAATGTAATCTTTCTCCTAGATATATGGCATTGCTTTGTGCGAAAAGATGTCAATAGAATTTTTGTGTTCTGGCATTCGCAATTACAGCCTTTTGGTACTCCATTTGGATTTATTAATCTAGTTGTTTCCGGTCTAAACACATCTATTTTTGTCAGATCGCATCTAAGATGTTGATATATCTCAACATATTCAAGTCCTCTTTATGCCTTGGTCATAAAAGGATCTTTTTTTTACGGTTAATTTCCGTTATTGAATTATTGTGTTACTGTATCAACTCTAAAAATATTTTCATTTTCATACATCCAATTTTGAAAATATACTTCTTCGATATTATATTGACAGCATGTTCGGTACAAGATTTTCAATTCTTAGGAATTGGATTATGGGGTAATCCTATTCCAAGAATTGGATTCCAGGGAATGGATTCCAGGGAATGGATTCCTTGCTCAAAAATATAGTGTTCAGTTAGATTAATAGAATTGCATCGTAATCTAAATCTATATAATTACTTATATACCCTGGTTGCAAGCTGGATTGGGGGAGTCTATTCAACAAAAGAGATCTGTATCAGTTCTTTTTTGTTCTTGTTAAGCATATGTTTTTTTAATGGAGGTGTAGGAGGAAAATTGGATGAAAGCGGAGGAAGAGCTGGTGAAGGAGGAAGAGAATGATGTGCCTCAGCGGCATTACCATCGTTACCGGATCATATTCATCGTTATCGTTATCATCATCTTCACCGCAGTCGTCATCATCTCCACAACCACCACTCAGTAGTAGAATGGTTCAGGCAAGAGAAGATAAGTTTTCATTAACCAGAGAAGAGACTTGGTCACACTGTATATACTCGACAGTTTACAGACAAGACAGACAGTGTGATCGATGAGGACCAAACACTGGAGGACACGTAGAATAAAGCAAGAGAAAAGTATAACGGCCTTAAGGGAATGTTTGGTTACTACCCTCACGCAAGCTGAGGAGGGGAAAGCACTCGAAGATTTTTCTTTAAAAATTCGAAACGAGGACTGGGAAGACCCTTAGTGAAAATATCCGCAGCTTTATGGAGAGAAGAAATGTAGATGACCTGCAGATGCTTTGACTGAACCAGCTCACGCACAAAATAATAATCAATAGCCATATGTTTCATCCGGCTATGAAACACAGGATTAGAATCTAAGGCAATTGCACTCTTGTTATCACAGGCAATGGATGGAGGATCAGGGAGAAACACATGAAGATCTTTTAAAACCTGACAAATTCATAGCACCTCTGCTGCAGTAGAAGAAAGAGAGAAATACTCGGCGTCAGTACTAGATCAAGATACTGTAGGTTGTTTCTTGGATGACCAAGAAATGGGAGTATCACCAAAAAATACACAGTATCCGCTAGTTGATCTCCTATCATCAAGGCATCCTGCCCAATCTGCATCAGTGAAGCCGTGAAGAGCTGTAAAACCTTCTCTGAAGTATAAGCCATGGTCTATGGTGCCTTTGACATATCTAAGGACTCTCTTGGCAGCAGTTAGATGAGTTGTGGTATGAGCATGCATGAACTGACATATTTGATTCACAACAAAACTGATCTCTGGTCTAGTCCATGTGAGGTACTGTAAGGAGCCAACAAGAGATCTGTAAGCAGTAGCATCTGTGAGGGGATCACCATCTGTAGTTGAGAGTTTGAAGTTTGCAGGACAAGGAGAGTTGCAAGGCTTCAGTCCAACAAGATTGGTTCTCTGAAGTAAATCAAGCACGTACTTGGATTGAGAAAGAAGTAACCCTTTAGAATTCCTCTTCACCTCCAAACCCAGAAATAATGCAGATTACCCAAGTCTTTGACAAGAAATATAGAACTTAAATGTGCAATGATATAGTTGTAGTGAGCTAGATCATTCCCTGTGATGATAATGTCATCAACATAGACTAGTATGATGGTCAGTTTAGCACCAAAATTTTGAACAAATAGGGAGGAATCAGCAACTGAAGGCCTGGAGTTTAGAGCTACTAGAACATCAACAAGTTTCTCATACCATGCTCTTGGGGCCTGCTTAAGGCCATAAAGAGATTTGTTCAATTTACACACATAGTCTGATTTAGAAGGATCTTGATAGCCTGGAGGTTGAGTCATGTACACAGTTTCCTTTAGATCTCCATGTAAGAAGGCATTGCTCACATCAAGTTGTTTGATGGGCCAATCAAAATTAACAGCAATGGAGAGAACAAGTCTTATTGTAACAGGTTTAACAACTGGGCTGAAGGTGTCAGTGTAATCAAGCCCCTCAAGTTGGTTGACTCCTTTAGCAACCAATCTGGATTTATGCCTTTCAATAGTCCCATCAGCATTATGTTTAACTTTGAACACCCACTTACAGCCTATGAGATTTTGTGAGGGATGTGGAGGGACAAGGGTAAAAGTTTCTGCATCCATAACTGCTTTATGTTCTGTATCCATTGCAGTTTTCCAGACTGGAATTTTGACAGCTTTAGAATAACAAGTAGGTGTTGGTGGGGTAAGAGTGGTGAGTAAAGCAGTTGGAATTACATGTATGGTTGCAAACAGAAATTTAGGTTTGTAAATATGATTTTTTGATCTGGTGGTCATGTTATGGGAATTGATAGTGTCAGGGAGAGACGGAGAAGTTGATGTAGTTGGTGTATAAGTAGAAGGGGAAATACCAGATGAAGTACTAGGATTAGGAGTAGAGTAAGTAGGAGATGTAGTGTCAGATAGAGTGACAGACATATCAAAAGGACAGTTAGGAATAGTAGAGTTGACAAGAGTAGAATAAGGAAAAGAAGTTTCATGAAAAATGACATGTCTGGAAACAAAAATTTTACCAGTAGAAGGATTGAAGCATCTGTAACCTTTCTGAGTAGAACTATAACTTAAAAAGATACATGAAGCACTTCTAGGAGCTAGTTTAGTGGAGGTATAAGGCTTAATCCCTGGAAAACAGAAACAACCAAAACTTCTAAGGAAAGAATGGTCAGGTGTTTTATGAAAAAGTTTTTCAAAGGGAGATAAAAAGGAAATAGACTTGGTAGGAAGTCTGTTGATGGTATAATTAGCAGTGCTTAGAGATTCATACCAGAAAGATCTAGGAAGAGAAGCTTGAATGAGAAATGTTCTAGTAACATCCAAGAGATGTCTATGTTTTGATTCAGCAACACCATTTTGTTCTGGTCTGTGAGGGAAAGTAATTTCATGAGAAATACCAAAGTCAGACAGAAAAGATTTTAGTTCATTGTTGACAAATTCACCTCCTTCATCAGTCCTAATAGTTTTGATTTTGCAAGATAATAGATTTTCAACAGAGGATTTGAAGTAAATAAAAATTGACTTAAAATCAGACTTAGATGTTAATGGAAACAGCCAACAAAATTTAGAAAAGTCATCAACGATGTTCACATAAAACTTAAAACCAGTTACAGAAGTAACAGGGGCAGGGCCCCAAACATCCATATGAAGAAGTTGTAAAGGAAAAAGGGATATAGAGGTAGACACACTAAAGGGAAGCTTGTGGCTCTTGCATAAATGAAAAGCAGTACAAAATAGTGGTTTGAACTGAGAAGTGTCAAGCATGAAAGTTTTACAGACTCTACTAAATGAATTAAAGGAGGGATGAGCCAATCTCCTATGCCATACTTCAGGTGAATCTTTAACACAAGACAAGGCTGAAGCTGATGTAGAAGTTGAAGCAGAAATACTAGGGAAAGGATAAAGGCCATTGTTACTGGGTCCTTGTAAAAATATTCTCCCTGACTTGAGATCCTTGACACAAAAATGAGTGGAGGTAAAGGTTAGAGAGCAGTTGTTGTCTTTAGCAAACTTATGAACAGAGATCAGGTAATGAAAAGCTTTAGGAACATGCAGTATATTATTCAGATAGAATTTGTGATTAGCATGAGTGATGACAGATGAACCATGACTCAATATTAACATACCTTCTCCACCAGCAGTAGCTATATGATCATTTCCATCATAAGGAGTGGAGGTAGAACCATCAAAGTGAGTAGCATTAGAGGTTAAGTGTTGATTAGCGCCTGAGTCCATAAGCCATGGATTTTCACCAAAAATATTAGCAGAAGCAATCATTGCATGAAGGTTTCTTGGTGGTCCTCTACCTTGATAAGAAAAGTTCATACGATTCCAACATTCATCTGCAAGATGACCAACTTTACGACATATCTGACAAGGTTCTCGATCATCATCAAACAAATGAGCTGGAGGTTGAGTAGAGATTGGTGTTGGTGCGGGTAATATGCCTGAATTAATAAATCCCCTGCCATAACTTCAACCATTTTGGTGTTGAAAATTAGTATTTCCTCTTCCAGAGTTAGAATAACCAGAGAACCCTCTGCTTCCTTGAGAATTATAGTTGGGATAGTTAAAATTTGGACCAGAAATAAACCTTCCACCAGAACGACCAGCACCTCTATGATTAGAAAATTTTCTACCACCTCTTCCTTTAACATTATATCCAAAATTACTCATCTGAGCAGTGAAAGCTCGGTTACTAGATTCATTAAGCAAATTTCGATTGCGCTCTTTAATAACAGTTTCCTCACTTAGCAAAAAATTATGTAATTTAATACTTGATACTGGAGGGTTTCTTGTCCTCATAAAAGTTGCAAATGGGAAGTAATCATAATTCAAAGAAGATAAAGTGACAACAACCAATTCATTATCTAAAATTATCTCTCCAGTAGCAGTTAATTGATCAGATAAGGGTCTAATTTCATTAATCAAAGTAGGAATAGACTTATCACCTTGTTTAATTGACAGTAACTTGGTGCATAATTGGATTGAGTGTGTTGAAGAAGAACGAGCAAATCTTTCATGAATACTTGACCACAATTGATGAGAAGTATAAGATCTAGTAAAGTAAGGGATTATCGAAGGCGAAATTGTTGATTGTATCCACATAATAATGGTGGTGTCTTCATCGATCCAATCTGTGTATTCAGGATTTTCAATCTCATTGGTTTGATTTCTGATATTGGTGTATTGAACTGGACAAGGATAAGATCCATCTAAGTATTTCATCAGCTTGTATTTACGAATAACAGGAACCATCAGCGATTTCCAGGTTAGGAAATTATCTTCTGTCAATTTGAGGGTAACAAAACTAGATAGATGATGAATAGGAATTTTAGATATAGAATTAGAAGTAGGATTCTCCATTGGAGGAAAAGAGAATGAGAAGAAGGATCGATGAAGAAGAAAAAAATTAGGGTTTATGGATCAGATTGCTCTGATACCATAGTAGAATGGTTCAGGCAAGAGAAGATAAGTTTTCATTAACAAGAGAAGAGACTTGGTCACACTGTATATACTCGACAGTTTACAGACAAGACAGACAGTGTCATCGATGAGGACCAAACACTGGAGGACACGTAGACTAAAGCAAGAGAAAAGTATAACGACCTTAAGGGCATGTTTGGTTACTACTGGAAACTCCAAAACCACCAGAATCACCCACATTATTGTCTCCAACAATCCCAACACAATCACCACCACCACCATAACGAAGAAGAAAAGAGCGAGGGAAGAGAAGGATAACTCAGTCGATAAACAAAACAAAAAAGAAATCGATCAATTAAAATCCCAGGTGTCCCTTCCACCTCCACCTCCACCATCACCGAATTTCTTTCAGTCTATTTTCAAAATAAATAATAACCAGATGCAACACCCATCGTCCCCACCTCCACCACCGCCATCGCCATCACCATTAACAATAATAACCAGAAGCAACACCCATCGTCCCCACCTCCACCATCGCCACCACCATTGACAATTTCTCGAGCTTTCTTTTTTTTCCTCCATGGAGTTGAAAGATGCAATTTATGTTTCATTTGATTGTTTTGTGCCGAGGGTGATTATGTAATTTTACCATTAGCTACTCTCCATTCTCCGGAATCCAATTATATTCCTCCCTTCGACCAATGGAATCTAAAAATGATGTTTTGAGGTAATTGAATTCCATAGGAATCTGATTCTGAGCAGGCGGGTACTGTTCGGTTGGGAGAATTGACCCAATTACCCTGTTATCGGATTCCCGGACTTGCAATTCTCCGAACCGAACACGCTGTGAAATATTTTGCTTCCATTACGGGAAAGTATGTCGTCATTTGTTTTGACTACAACTAATTTCCACTGGTCAACTACCAAAAATCTCGGTTCTTATAAGGTGCAGTCTTTTATCTCAAGTAAAGCAACAACTCACTGTGTTGTTTTCTAATGAACTCTTATATATCTTAGTTTCACATCTTATTTAAACTGATAATGGTTTTATTCAAAATATTATTTATAAACATTTTTTGGATATCATCTATGATGTCTTCTTCAAAACCACAAGCTTTTCGTGGTTGATTTTCATGACTACACCAAAACTTAATCAAATGGGTTAAGGTATTTTATGTTTGTTACGGTTAGTCTAAGACGAAAGGAAAACAAAAATTTGGGCTTTGTTTTACTTTTTTTCAGTCAAAACCCGCTTACTGGCTTACCATCTATCTTGTCAAGCCCATTCTAGCCATTTCACTCCATTTCAATTCAAAGTCGAGACCTATTTCTGCGGTTAGGATGCTTGTTTTTCTCCGTAACTGTATTATACTCTGTTTCAAGTTTCAAGTGGCGTGATTGAAGTTTAGATTCCGTATCAAGTGTTGTGTTCGAAGTTCAAGTAAAAAGTGTGTTCCAAGGTTTTCTTCCAGCTTTGATTGTTCAAGTTGAACAATTCAAATATTCTCGTGTCCAACTTGAGGTGGCGTATTGAAATATCACACCGTGTGCATACAAGGAGATCGTACACATAAACAGGAAATCAGGTGACCGTGCTTATTGCACGTGAAGTGAAGACCAAGTCCAAAATTAAATCTAGAATATTATGTAATTAAAAAATATCATGTAATTAAAAAATATTATGTAATTAGTTTTCTAGATTTACAATACCTAGTCAAACAAGAGATATTATATTATCTCCTAGGTTTAGGTTTAGTTAACTCTATAAATAAGAGTTAAAGTTCAAATGTAAAACTATCTTAGTATCGACTGATGATCAATAGTGAAGTTTCACTCTAAGGGGTTTGTGTGGATGTAGGTGTTAGTGCCGAACAATGTTAATCGCTTCGTCTTCTTTGATTTTCTTTCCGTCTAATCGATGATCCGACTCAATGGTACCCATAATTTCTTAAGTTGTCCTCTTTATTTTCCTCATCTGAACAATAAGTCTATGATTCCATTGCATAAGATTCATTGTCATTTATAGAGGCCTTCCCCGGTAAATCATCACAAAATTTTAGATACTATGTTATTTTTGTCGGTGATTTTTCTAGATACACTTGGATCTATCCTCTTAAAAAGAAATCAGATTTTTATTCTACTTTTGTTACTTTTCATAAATTATTGAAAATCAGTTTGATAATCATGTTAAAATATTTCAAGGTGATGGAGGGGGAGAATTTGTCTCTACACCCTTCATAAACTACTTGCAGCAACAAGGAATTATCCGGCATATTTCGTGTCCGCATACTCCCGAGCAAAATGGAGTGGCGGAGCGAAAACATCGCCACATTGTTGAAATAGGTCCCACCTTGATGTTTCATGCTAATATACCTCAGCATTATTGGCCGGATACTTTTTTGACGACTACTTATCTTGTCAATCAACTTCCGAATTCCACCCTAAAAATAGATTCACCGTTTTTTACACTATACCATACTCACCTTAACTATGAAATACTTTGAATTTTTTGTTGCAGGTGTTTTCCTTATCTTCGAGTCTATACCAAAAATAAATTTGGACCTCGATCATATACATGTGTGTTTTTGGGTTATAGTTATCTTCACAAAGGCTACAGGTGTTTACAGCCGTCTACAAAGCGCATCTTAATTTCACGGCATGTCGTGTTTGATGAAAGTGTTTTTGACTTTAAGGAATCATGCAATAACTCAACCAACAGTGACTTGAAGATTACTTCATTCGATGAGTGGAAATCCAACCCAAAACCTTTGGAATTACCTTCGCCGACGTCAGAACCTCAGCCAGTTCTAGCGCCTTATCCTTTACCAAATTTAGAACCTACGCCTCCATTTTCAGAAACTAACATACCAAATCCATCTACACCCTTACCTAGATCCACATCACAACAAACCCCTGATCTATTATCTACGCCACAAAATTTTGATCAGTTACCTACATACAATAGTCAACTTAGCCATAACTCTACCTTAACTCCAATTATTGAATCCCATGTGGACACCGAACCAGTATTAGAAACTAATTCACCTAGTCCTTCACTTCATCTAGCTGTCAACTTAATGTTAATCCACCACAAATTCAGCAAACTACAACTTGTCATTCTATGATCACTAGGGGAAAGGAAGGAATTACCAAACCTAAAATTCGTACCTATTTATCTTTCCAAACAACTTCCCTACCAGTTCATAAGCCGCTGATCCAACTGAACCAAAGTCCATGAAAACTGCTCTTAAGAGTCCTCATTGGGTTACAACTATGATTAATGAATTAAAAGCTCTATATGGGAATCGTACTTGGACACTGGTTCCACACCAATATCACTACAATGTGGTTGCCTCTTGTTGGGTATTCAAAACCAATCTTAAAGCAGATGGCTCAATTGATCGCTTCAAAGCGTGGTTTGTCGCAAAAGGATACAACTAGCTTGAAGGTGTCGACTATGATGAAACCTTTAGCCTAGTTGTTAGGCATACAACTCTACGGGTTGTTCTCTCGATTCATCTTGTACGTGGTTGGCCAATTCGTCAACTCGACGTAAAGAATACATTCCTCCATGGTTACTTGAAAGAATCTGTCTATATGGAGCAACCACCTGGATTTACCGGCCTATTAAAGTCCTGTCATGTTTGTCATCTCCATAAAGAAATCTATGGACTAAAACAAGCTCCACGGGCCTGGTTTGAACGTTTAGTCAATACTTACTTCTCATTGGATTTAATTGTTGCAGGGCAGATTCCTCACTTTTTACCTTGCATTGTGGCACAAGTACCATATATTTGCTACTTTAGGTCGATGATATTATCATTACCGACTCTTCCACTTCTCTTCTTCATCGTCTCATAACAAAGCCCAGCTCGGAGTTTTCCATGAAGGATCTCGGTGAGCTACATTATTTTTTGGGGATAAAGGTCACAAAATTTTCTGGTGGTTTATTCTTATCTCAACAAAAATACATCAAAGACATTCTTGCTAAAAATTCGATGTCCGAGAGTAAACATGTTGCCACATCACTTACAATTAAACACGATCTTCACCAAACATCAAGTGTTCTTGCTGATGCAACTCAATATCATCAAATGGTTGGATCGTTGCAGTACCTTACTATTACAAAGCCTGATATTGCGCATGCCGTTAATCTTGTTAGTCAGTTTATGCATCGTCCCACTATTATTCATCTCCAAGCTGTTAAAAGGATATTACGGTACTTAAACGGCACTATTGATTATGAGATTCGACTACGTGCAAACTCCACACTTAATCTTTATGCCTTTTCCAACGCTTATTGGGATGGTTGTGTGGATACACGACGATCAACGACCGACTATAACATTTGCTTGGGAGCAAACTGCATATCATGGTGTTCGAAGAAACAACCAACTGTATCTCGTTCTAGTACTGAGGATGAACATAGATCCATGGCCTCCACTACTGCGGATATTACATGGATTACTTATCTTCTTCGTGAACTTGAAATCAGTCTTACCAAAGTTCCAGTTCTATATTGTGACAATATCAGTGCGCTCTACCTAGCCAAAAATCCTAAGTTTCATGTTCGTACAAAGCGTATAGAATTAGACTACCACTTCATACGGGAAAAAGTTGTTGTTGGTTCACTTGTTACTCGCCATGTATCTACAACTTCTCAACTAGCTGACGTTTTCACAAATCCATTTCCTAAGTGATCGTTTCAGTCCTTGTGCCGTAAGCTCGGTATGATATATTCACCCTCTCGCTTGAGGGGGAGTGTTGAAGATAACCAATCCAGCTGTAAGACTATTACAGTTATTGATGAAGAATCCAAAGAGTCGTTGGACATCATACCGAATAGACTCAATAGGATTTTCAATATAACTTTTTTTTAGGAAGATAATAAATCAATTATCTTGTTACCTTCTTTAGAGTATAAGAGTATAGAAATTATTTGTATAAATTATCTAACATACATAGAATGTAACTCAAACAAGTATAAACAAAGTTTTCTTTATCTTTTGCTGTGTTCGAAATCTCTTGAGTTTCTTCTACCAGAGTACCTGCATCGAGTTTTTCCTTGACGCCTTCTATCACCTTATGAAAAAGCGGGCGTCTAACAACACCACCCAATATTTCGCTTAGCAATCTGTATGGACTAACTCCAATATACTTTTCTAGAGAATCAACTAGACAGTCAGACTCAATCTAGATTAAAGTATATCAAGGAGCTAATATCTCTCTCTATTGTTTTGATTTACTCGAGCTAATAGAAATCAGCGAGTCTTTAATCAAACACAAGGAATAACCTGTATGGTACCAAAGACCAATATCCAAGGATCAATCAATGATAATCAACAACCAAACGTTGGATTATTCTAATTGATGATCTAAACGCACAACCTGTATTATTTCAATTATAAAGATAAAAAAAATATAATACGGAAATTGAAATAACACAGACACCAGAAATTTTGTTAACGAGGAAACCGCAAATGCAGAAAAACCCCGGGACCTAGTCTAGATTAAACACACACTGTATTAAGTCTCTACAGACACTAGCCTACTCCAATCTAACTTCGGACTGGACTGTAGTTGAAACCCAATCAGTCTCCCACTAATCCAAGGTACAGTTGTACTCCCTACACCTATGATCCCAGAAGGATACTGCGCACTTGATTCCCTTAGCTGATCTCACCCACAACTAAGAGTTGCTACGACCCAAAATCGCAGGCTTTGATAATAAAAAAATCTGTCTCACATAGACAAGTCTATCAAAGGATCAATCTGTCTCCCACAGATAAACCCTAAAAGGTTTTTTTTCGTCTTTTGATAATAATCAAGGTGAACAGGAACCAATTGATAATCCGGTCTTATATTCCCGAAGAACATCCTAGAGTTATCAATCACCTCACAACAATCTTAATCATATGGTAAAGAAACAAGATGTTGCAGAATCACAAACAATGAGACGAAGATGTTTGTGATTAATTTTTATATCTTGCCTATTGGAGATATCAATCTCAAGCCAATCAATCTGATTGTACTCGTACGATAGAAGATTCAAGATCAGATCACACAACTACGATAAAAGTAGTATCGGTTTAAGTCGTTAACTTGGTTTTAGAAGAAGAAAACCAAAGGTTAAAGGAGAACCGACTCTAGTATGCAAACTAGTATCACATGTGAGGTGTGGGGATTAGTTTTGCACAGATTCTAGAGTTTCCCTTATATAGTCTTTCAAATCAGGGTTTGCAATTAAGTTACCTTGGTAACAATGCAATCAATATCCACCATTAGATGAAAACCTAATTTAGATTCAAGCTAATATTTCTCAACCGTTATATCGAAAACTTAGCTTGTTATACACACTTGACAATGCACGCTTCTAGGTTTGTTAACCGTACCCAAACGTATGCACTTGTTGGTTCAACAATAGTTAACCAAAAGGTTAGCCATATGAGCATTTCATATCAACCACGTTGTTCTTCACCATAACTAGTTCAAATGACTTCAAATGAACTAGTTAGAGAGTTGTCCAATTTCAAGGAAATCTCATGTACTACACAAGATACAATTGAAGCAAAGATGATTTGATTCACATGAATCGGTTCATGAACTTTTATAGCCACGGTTCGCAAACTGCATTCCTTAGTCTTTTTAAGTTTAAGTTCAGAAATCATCTTCAGATATATAACCTTCTCAAGTTCGCAGACTAGGTTCGCGGACTTAAGTTACCGGGCAGAGTTTACAAACTCCAACAGAAATTCTCGGGTATGAGAACTTCGTCAGTTCGCGGACTTAGTTTCACGCAAGTAGTTTGTTAACTCCACCAGAAATTCTCGGGTTTGAGAACTTCAGAAGTTCGCGGACTGAGTTCGCGGACTTGTCTCACGCCAATCTTCCGGTTCTCTTGATCAACAAAGTTCGCAAACTTTGGTTCAAGGAATAAGAATTATACATAAATGTTTTTCCACAACAATGCTTATGTCCACCATTGGTTATGTAATCTAAACTCTCATTTCAATCATTAAAACATTCTTAGAGGACGTTATATAGTTGTTACACCATTTCTCGTCAAAGCAATTTTCAAGATGATTGAAACATATCATGACTTTCGTCACATGGTAAAGATAAACTTGTTTAAAGCGAAAAGCTTACCAACTCATATTTCAAGATATAGATAGGCGAGGTATACTCGGCTCGAAATACCAAATGTGTATAATCAAAGTCTATATATATAGCATACGACTTCTTGTCTCAAAGAGTATGAGACATAGTATATAGACTTTTGAGTGATAGATAAGTTCAAGTCTTCACATACCTTTTTGTAGAGAAGTTCCACCAGTTCCTTGAGTAGTTATTCTACTTGTATGATGAATCTCCATGAAGTCCTTGAGCTCAACTACACTTTCTATCCTAGTCCGAGACTTAGCTATAATAGACTAGAAATCAAGACTTATAGTTTTGAACCTAACATTGACAAACATGCTTGAGATAGCAACGCATGCGAGTTCGACCGAGCAATGCTCTAACACCTTAGTAAGTTGTTCATGTAGTGTTGAGCATATATAATAATCACTTGTTTATAATATTGATCACTAACTAGTATATATACAGTTAAACAAGACTACATATAACTTAAATTAATCTGACTCATATAGTATGGTTGCGCACTAGGTAAAATTACCCCACCATCCTGTAAATGAGCTTTTATCCACACATTAGAAGTAGTGATTTGTACTTCAGAGTTCGCAGCCACCTGCATTTACAAATACAATGAGTATAAATTTATCATTTCCCGTAATAGTATGAGGTAAGTTGCATTATTAAAATGAAAGACCTACCAGTTCAACTCTCACCAAACAATGAGGCTTACGACCGGAGGTACGAGAGTAATCATATCGCTATCTTTTCCTCTTATTAGCAGCTCTATTTTTTTGGACTAAGGTATCGTTCTCATGTTTACATAATTTTATCCAATCCTATGATTTGACACCTGGAGGAGTATTCGCAATCTTTTCTTCATGAGTATCATATATATCATAATAGTGGAATCGCAACTCAGACTTGAATCCCCTTCATGGATCATACATCCCCTTTAACATAATGGGCTTGGAAGTCTCAGGTAAATCAAATGATTTCTGAAAATACAGAGGTAATCAGTGGGTTCCTAAATGTTAACTAAGAAGTAGAGCAAAACGTATTTCATGAGGTAAAATTTGTACCTTAAGTTCAGTCCAAACAATTTCCTTCTACTTATCATCCACTTTCCGCCAGGTTTTGTACGAAATAGGAACATGGGTACGAACCAATACCCCCTTCATGTGGCCTACTTTTGTTGCATTGGCAGAAATGGGTAGTCCATATTCATCGACGTCCACTGATGCTGCCATAATAACCTGTAAAATACCAAATGTGAAAGATTAAGATCGCGCAAGTGAAAAAAAAGATAAAAAAGAACATCGATATAACATAACCATCCACATAAGAAAATAGAGAAAACTTCTCAAATAATTTAGATAGTGCAAGTCGTCAAACCAAATAATTTAGAAAAAGAGCGCAGCCACACCTTTAAACTACAGAATCAACACAAATAAGATTTTATAAACTCTCATTGTCAGTAAGAGATGATTGATAAACTGTAGCAAATTCAAGCTTATCTACTGCGGACGTTAACTTCCGAGATGAATGCAACACCACATATCATCCTTGTGGAGAAAGATCTGTTGAGTAGAACACTTGGGTTATTTCAGATGCAAGGATAAATGGCTCATCAACCACTCTGTTGATACTTTTCAGCTTGGACAAGTTAACCTTTATCACACTTGAGTTTTCATAAACTTGGCACCCATTAGTTTTATCTTCAATTCTGACCCAATCACAATAGAATATTGTTTCTTCAAATTCCAAGTAATTCAAATTGATGATCTCTTTAATGACTCCATAATAAGTAATTTCAGCTTCTTTGTAATTTATGTCCGTAAACTTGGCTCTAGGATTTGTAATAGCTTTCATAGACACACCACTGATTTGTGATACCCGCTTCACATCGCAATCTTATGGGGAGAAAAAAAGGACATTAACTTGGTATTTTTCATATGATTGTGCTTTGAAGAGAGGTCCTTGCACGAGTCGCCAAAGAACTGAATCAGTTTCATTGGATTCTAGCAACTGTAATATATCATGTTCAAGTTAGTTGCATAGCCAAAATAATAATTGATTTTTAACACAAACCAATCCTAACAACCTAACACATTACCTCGTTGCGCAACCATGGACAAATGATTTTTATGACTATGAGATTTGGCGTGGTTAACATAGGAATCATACTTCCTAAAATCATATAACAATTCAAGTAGTATTAGATCAATAACCTCAATTATCAACAACAACTCATCCATGTAAAACTAATACTTTTACCTTTGCTAGCCATCGATTCCTACATACTTAGAAAGTATCCATCTGCGAGCTTGTTCAAACTGCACATGATTTATAATAATGTCCTTAGAATTACTTAAAGGCATCTCATCAGCAAACTCGACATCATCATCCAGAAAGGCTTGTCGAGTATGTTTATGATTACCATTACCATCTTTTGATATGTCCTCCATACAGTATAAGCTAGCTTCTCGCATCGTATAGCCTCTTGCAATGCACCCATCAATGTATCTTTTATTGCGCACCAATCCTTTGAAACCTTTCATAAAGCTGCAAAAATCGGTGACAAAAAGTTAATTAGCTCCAGTAATGCAGTTCAGTAACGCCAACTGAACAAGTTATAAATCAGAAAGCTTGATCATGTTTGTCTCATAAAATTCTAAAACAACAAAATGTTCCTCACTACAAGTTATATATATATATATGTAAAACTTGAAAAGTCATTTATAATATCAAATTTAGTCGCTAATAAGTTCCTCAGTATAAGTCTAAGTGGGACATCTTTCGCTGAATATCAATGCACATCAAATGTGGCAGTACCCGAACACTTGGCAACCTATCATGTATTGATTCGATTCATTGTTCAAAATCTACATAGATTATGTATTTACAAAAAAGCGTGATCATGTTTGGCTCATAAAATTCTAAAACAACAAAATGCTCCTCGCCACCAGTTATATATATATATATATGTAAAACTTGAAAAGTCATTTACAATATCAAAGTTAGTCGCTTATATGTTCCTCAGTACAAGTTTAAGTGGGACATCTTTCGTTGAATGTCAATGCACATCAAATATGGCAGTACCCAAACACTTGGCAACCTAGTATGTATTGATTCGATTCACTGTTCAAAATCTACATAGATTATGTATTTACAAACAAGTCATGCTAACCCATAAAAATATGTCAATGCTAGTTATGCTCTAAGCCATCTAGTGTGTGTACGTTGCAACTTAAGAACATCAAATTATAGTGATGGCTAGATTAAACATGATATCTTAGCTTATGTATTCACAACAAAACATGGACTACCCCTACAATAACAAAATAAAACGACAAGAAAATATGCATGGATGTTTTGACAAAAAAACATGATATTTCTAACTAACAAAGTAGGTTGCGGTAGTTACCTCTCAAAGGGGTATATCCACCCAAATCTGACAGGACCGCAAATTAGTCTTTCATCCGCTAGATGCACCATCAAGTGAATGCTAATAACAAAAAATGATGAAGGAAAATGTTTTTCCAGTACACACGATGCGTCCACTAGACTTGCCTTTTCTTTTAAAAGATGTTCTTTGTTAATGACCTTCACGCACAGAACTTTGAAGAAGATACTTATCCGGTGAAGTGCAACTCGCAGAGCTTTAGGTAGGGAAGTCGTGACATGAACCAAAAAAAGAAATAGGCGTTGCATTAGAACATGGTAATCATGAGACTTGAGGTTCTTTATCTCTGGAGGATTGATGATGACGTTTTTGCGAAGATTGGAATAGAAATTTGAAGGTACCTTTAAGTTCTTCAAAATAGTACAAAAAAAAAACTTTCTCATTTTTCATCATCGCAAAACTACCCTCTGCCATTGATGTTTTACCAGTCACTTCATCTGTGTGCAGCCGTAACTTCTTTTTAATCCCCACAGCCTTTAAATCTTTACCCGCATTAACACTATCTTTTGACTTACTCTTTTCCATTACAGTGTTTATAATATGTTCAGTTATATTCTTTTTCGTGTGCACAACATCTGTGCAATGACGAATAGAGTTTGAACCCCAATTTGGAAAATCTTTTAGGATTGATCTTCTTAAAACCACGGGTGGTGGGTTCAACCGAGCTATGCTCTAACATTCCAAATCTCATTACAACTCCAAGGTACGTACCAATATAACATCTTTTCATTACATATATGGTACATAGCCATATAATTTTTTAGGAATCAGAAAAAGGATATGCTAGTAGGCAAATGTCATGTCACGATCAGAGTCAACTGTAATCTACTAAAATACTACAATAGGGTGATCAAGTCCTGGTTTGTCCACTTCAACAATATCATGTCAATGCTGCCATAAGACAAATAAAGATTCTTCGACCCGTGTTGTACCTGAAGCAGAGTAACCAATCAAAATAAAAAATTCAAATTAAGTTCTTTATATATCTCTACACAACCTATCTACCTATAATAGCTTGTTTCCTCAACCTCAAAACTCAATTCTTCATACTTTCAGATGGCATCCACATCTAAATCAAATCCTGAAGACAACGTAGATCAACTTACAGAACAAATAAACAATACCTTAAACATACCTGAAGATCTCTATCCTAAAGTTTTCATTAAACCAGATAAGATAATACCTAAGAAAGAAGTTAGCTGGAAATGGTGTTTCATTAGTAGATTTTGTAGTAAAATATCTTATGGAACCGAAGTCATATCTAGATTTATAAGCTCTAAATGGGAGCTACACAGAGATGTTGAAGTAAACCTTTGGAAAAAAATAAGAAACTTTTACTCTATCAAGCTAGGAAGCATGGAGGACTACAGATCCTTTAGACAAAGAGGAACAAGAGGCATCTTTGGGAAAATCATCGTTCTCATTGAAGTTCCACCAGTTGGTCCATATTTCATTCATGAAGACAATTTGTATTCAGTTATAATTTGGGTCTTACTCAAAAAAGTCCCAAAACACATCATTCCTGATATTAGAAACATGCTAAGACCAGTTGGAATTTATCAAGAGGCAAAAAACCCTATGGAAGAGATCATGATGAGAAAAACATTGAGGTCCTTCTCAACATTGATGTAACAAAAGATCTAAAGTTTGGAATTTATGCTTATGAAGACACTGCCACTTCATATTGGCTTGAGATATCTTATGCTCTGCCTGGTATTCAATCCTTTAAGGTGTGTAGAATCCTGGATCATCCTGGCCCTCTTTGTGAAGAAACCCATAACACATCTCCTACTATCTATGCTTTTTCAAACCCAAGTAACCCCTCAATACCAACACACACTCCAATTACCACACCCATCTCATCCCCTTCAACACCTGTAGTGCACAAAAGAAGAGGTTATTCTGACAAAGATGTTGTTGCTGACTAGCAAAATGAGAATTGCTCAAAGAAAACTTTCATGGAAAAGAACAATTATGATCCGAACAACAATGATGATTTCTTAGTTTTCAAAGCTGGTTCATCTCAGGATCAGTCTCAGATAACAAATTCTAAAATCAGTGCCTATCAGAAAAAGCACTAGAAACACATCAATACCCACAAACCTAAAGATTTTAATGCTAAAAGGAGAGGGATGCATATCGAAGATGCATCTAGACTTCACAACAACAACATCAACAATTATGAACTGTATGGAGCTAATATATTCCCAAAAGTTTCTCTAAATGTCCCAAATCCTTTCCCTGAACTACCCTCTCTATCTGAGATACAAGCCAGTCAAAAAGTCATTCTCAAAACTCATAACATGCGACTTTGGGCAAAAAGAAAATTAGAAAAGAAATATAATTCCAGAAAAATACCCTACAACCAACCAATACTTGAACATAAAGAAAAGGCTGAACTCTGGATAGCATGAAGTGCACACCCTCTCAGACCAAGAAATTCAAGGACTGCCCACCAGGATTTGGTTACTCTGATGAAGAGGGGCAGGAGGAGCACAGAAAGAATGACATCAACATGACTGTTAGCATCCTTGAGGGTTCAAATCCTTTCCCAAAAACTGAGTTATGCATTTGAGTAAACTTAGATTATTACAATACTAATCTCAGTATTCCTCATCCACCGAGAATTTTAATTACTATCCAAATGCATACTTTCATGATAAATAGAATTAATGATGCAGGATACACTATCATCATCTTTTCCTTCTGGAAGTTTTTTACAGTTATGACTTGGAATTGTCAAGGTATAGGAAAGACTGATACTAGTAGATACCTCAATGACATTCTGAATAAAATAAACCCTGACATCTTCTTCCTAGCGAAAACAAAACAGAAATCCAATAACCTTAAAAATATTTTAGAAAACATAGGAGTTACTAACTTCTGGTTTGTAGAACCACATGGTACCATATGCACAACAAATGGATTAGCCTTAGCCTGAAAGTACAATATCCAACTAAAAATTCAGGAATTATCTAACTATCACATAAATGCCATGGTTACCCCACAAAATGGTCATGCCTGGATGTTCAAAGGGTACTATGGGAGTCCTTCACTATTACTGATAAAATTAAATCCTAGAAAGTGATAGAAAATACTGCTACTAGTCATAATTTTCCCTGGATCATCATGGGAAACTTCAATTTTGTTCTCCATGATCGTGAAAAATTTAGCACTCACCCTATAAACCAATATGAGGATAACATCTTTAATAGAAAAATTGATGAGTTGTCTTTAACTGACCTAGGCTACACTGCCTGTCCCTTCACATGGACTAATAGAAGAGCCAATAATGCTCTTACAGAACAGAGATTAGATAGAGGACTAGATGATGATAGGATGCTCAATCTATTCCATAATAGCACTGTCTAACCTTCTAGCTATTGGGTTTGATCACATCCTATTTTCCTAAATACTAACCCCAATTGGAAGCCTGACTTACCTTTCAAATTTTTTGGCCCATGGCTGGACCATAAAGATTGTAAGGATATCATTGTTGAATGCTGAAACCAACTTCACTTTGGTTCATCAGCATTTATTATTACTAGAAAGATTAAGGAGATCAAACTCATAATGAATATATGGAATAAGGAGGTCTATGGTAACATCAAAACCAATCTGGAGGATTACAAGGCTAAGCTTGATTATATTACCAAGAATGTTTTTGACAATTCAAGAGGTTCTGCTATTAAAGAAGCCAAAGCCAACATCAAACATTGTTACAAGATTCAAGAAATTTTTTGGAAAACTACAAGCAGGATTAAACCATAAAGTTAGGAGACAGAAACACCAAATTCTTCTAAGAATCTGCAGAAAGATAATGAGAAGAAACAAGATTAAGGCCATTCAGGATGAAAAAGGAAATTGGATAACTGACAGCTCTGAGATTTCTGTCTCCTTCACATCTCATTTTAAGAAAATGGACACCGTTGATTCTATAAACATCAACCCTCATATCATCATACCTACTTTCATAACTGCTGCTGAAAATGAACACCTCATATCTATACCTGATGCTCTGGATATCAAGAATATCCTTTTTAGCATGGAAGGTGACAAAGCCCCAATCCTACTCATTTCAAACTCATTTCCCTGTGTAATACAACCTATAAAATTATATCCAAACTCATTGCTCAGAGACTTAATTATCTCCTACGTAAGCTCATCTCCCACTTTCAATATGTTTTTATTCATGGAAGACAAATCTTTGACAACATTGCAATAGCACATGAAATCATTCATCATATGAATACAAGGTATGGCAAGAAAGGGGACAAAGGCCTGTGGGAATAAAAATTTATATGGCTAAAGCTTTTTATAGAGTGGACTGGAACTTCCTTCCGGCTATTGTGAGAAAAATGGGATTCAGTGACAAGTGGTACAATCTAATGAATCAGTGCATTTCCACTACTAATCTGGTTGTTCTAGTGAATGGTTCTCCTGGAAAATTCTTCAAACCTTCAAGAGGTCTAAGATAAGGAGACCCCCTATCTCCTTATTTATGTCTATTTTTCATGGAAGCTCTATCTAGAAGTATAATGCAAGCTGAACATGATGGGCTAATACATGGAACAAAATTCATCAATGATGCTCTTGCTAGAAATCATCTACTTTTTGCTGATGATTGCATGGTTTTCTGCAAAGTAAATATGGAGGAATGCAACAGGTTGGTAAATATCTTCAATAATTTTAGCGCTTCTTCTGGAAAAATGATCAACTTCTTCAATTCTGGTATATTCTTTAGTAGGAACACTGATCCTCAAATTTCTAATTCTATAAGCACCTTCATGAGAGTTCAACAAATAGATCCCAAGGATAAGTATCTATGATCTCCACTATTCACCAATAAGAGTAAGATACAAGCCTTCAAACCATGCATCGACAAGTTTAGGCTCAGACTTGCTGGTTGGAAAAATGGAAATTTATCCCCAAATGGCAGAGCTAATATGATAAACATTGACACTTCTACATCAAGTATTTATCAGATGAACTGTTTCAAGATACCAAAAGAGACTTATCAGAAAATTGATAAAATTCAAAGAAACTTTCTATGGAAAAAAGACCCTGGAAAGCCAAAAGGTTTATTCTACATAGCTTGGAGCAGTATCTGTAAACCAAAAGAATTGGGTGGCCTTGGATTCATAAACATAGAGTTTTTCAATAGTGCTATGATAACAAGAATTGCTTGGAGGATCATCTCAAAACATGATTCTCTATGGTCTACAACCATGAAATCTAATCCACTTCAACAATGACCATATCATCAGAATGGACACAAAACCAAAAAGATCTAACTCTTAGTTGTGGAAAGGAATTCTTGAAGGGATAGCAAACATTCAAAGATACTACAAATGGGAGATTGGTGATGGTAAACAAATCAAAATATGGGGAGATAGATGGATAAACCAAAAAGATGATATCCCCACCAAGCCTGCTCAGTGTCCAGATACTCTCATTAATGCCAACTAGCTCATCAAAAACAATGGAGAGTGGGATATGGAGATTGTTAAACTTTGGTTCACTGAACAGGATCAAAAAGCAATCAAGAACACTAACATAAATATCCAAAAAGAGGACTCCATAACCTGGAGCCTAACTGAAAATGGTAGATTCTTTGTCAAATTTCTACATGACCGGAAAATTCAAGACAAGTACAAAAATGATATTCAAAACCCGGGATGGATCAAGATATGGAAGCTTGATACTTCACCCTCTATCCAGATGTTCATTTGGAAATGTGTTCAGGGCTTTCTTCCAACTAATGTTAAAACTGCTAGTATTATCAGCTATACTAATTTTACATGTACCATCTGCAACAATGCTGAAGAAGACATCACTTACACACTCATTTCTTGTCCTTATACTTCTGATGTCTGGAGAAATCTCTTTGTCCATCAACACCAGCTTTTCGACAACATCAACAGTTTCACGGATTGGCTAAATAGTTAGTTCCAACCTCACAATCTGCACAACGAATGGATACCAACTTGTGCAACTATCTGCTGGTTTATATGAAAAGATAGATGTGACTTTGTTTTCAACAAGATAAAACCTTTTGCAAGCATAACTGTCAAAAGAATTATCCAACACCTCTGCTCCTTTAACAGAGTCATGCACAACCAAGCTCATATTCTGAATGATCTCTACTATAGAAAGGAGGACCAGCAGAGAATAGAAAGACTAACAACCATAGAGAAAAAATTGGAATTACAATCAGCATTAGCTACTTGAGCCAAATAAATATGGAGCAATGCTAATACTGATTCATTTACTAACTTTGCTCTAATTTCCATGGAATATGCAGGTACATGTATTGGAGCAAGGAACGTCAAAGACAAAATCACTGGAGTTGGAAGAACCAGAAAAGGATCAGAACTAGCCATTCAATGAGCCAAAGAAATGCAGAGATCGAATGTTGATTTCCAGGCAGAAGATAATACAACTCTGGCAGAAATACAAGATCTCTATCAAACTGAACTACAACAAAGGTTCAACCAGGTATACCATCAAATGAGAGATGGTAATTTTAATGCAGTCTCTTTGTCTTGGGAAAGCTGACAAAAATCAATGGATAACAGAATTCTACGAAAGTTAAACTTCATAGCATAGCTGATGGGGAAAAACCAATAGATTAGGGTAGAATAGGGTAGATTCAAGCGGAACTTCGATAAATCTGAGTTCTAGGGTAGAAACTCATAAAAGGCATTAAAGTCATATTAAAATTGATAATCAAAAACTACTTAAGCCGTAGCCCATGGAGCTCTGTATATAGATAACTTCCTGGCCATGAAAATAGCCTACCAGAACCCAAAAACTTGTTATTGTAAATGTGGAAAAATGAATTGCTGGTTTTTACGGAATTGAGGAGATGACCGTGTGGAGGAGACTACTTGAACCGAACAAATGTTCAACCTCATACAGATGCACTGCAAGAAGGGGGTGCTTTAAGTTCGAGAGATCAATCTGTAGGACTCTGGCCTAAACCAAGAAAATGGCCGTTCCAGAGTCAATTCGGTCACAAGAGAGGATGGGCTGATCTGTAGGAGGGAAGCTGAGAAATGTGTATGATCAATGGTGATCGAGATTGTAGATGTGTTGTGTATTCTGCATAAGAAAGTTCTGAACGATTGAATTTTACTCAGTTGAGAGTGATTGATCAGACGATGAGTTCGTGTAGACGCAGGATTGTTTGTGTGAACTTGTCGAGAAATTCTTGTCTGTTTCAATCGGGATTCAGAAACTTATTTATATTGCTGGAATTGTGAACATCTTGGTCCCATGAAGTGTGACAGTTGTTGATGTTAAAGAGTGGGAAAGTGGGAAATCGTGTCAAAACCAGTTGCTCATCGTGCGGAGACTTGGTTGATTTCCATCCACTACTTTGCTAACTCCTTCAACTGATTGCACGACTTTCTCACATTCTCATCGTGTGCATGAACAGACGTGTTGTAGACCGCCAGACCAAAACCCTAGTTAATATCCCCCCATGTGACACAATTGATGTCTCGTGGTTTTAGTTAGTCAGTTGCTGGATTCATGGGACGATGAGTCCATGTATTGCTGAGTTGAACATGATTTCAAAATGTTCTGAGACTCACGAATTGAACGTGTCTGTTGAGACAGAGGTATAATTCTCGAATAAATGTTGATAGCTAAAGTGAACAAATATTGTTCATTTATTGAATCGTTGAATATTGATGGTTCAACCAATATTCCTTGATGCGAGCAAATATTGCTCATCTGAGCAAATGTTGCTCATTCGATGAATTATTAAATATTGGTAGTTGAACCAATATTCCTTAGTCTGAGCAAATATTGCTCGTCTGAGCGAATGTTGCTTATTTGATGAAGTATTGGTAGCAGGACCAAATAAATATTAATTTAAAGTACTGGCAACCGAACCAAGTATAATTAATCAGAGTGCTGACCATGGGATCAACATAAAATTTATTGTTTGAATCTGGAATGATGAACCTTGGATTCAAAACCCCAATTTTGATCAATTGCTGAATTGATGATTAATTGATGATTTATTGAAAACCGTTCATGATATGAAGGAGGGACCGGATACATGGGATGATGAATCGACCATGTAGCTCCCAGATGCTCAAATGAGCAAAGTACCAAAGTCTCCTGAAGACCAGTTGGTGAAAAGATGATTAAATGCTGGTTTAATCATTTATTAAAATAGTGCTCGTGTGAGCGTCAGATAGTAAAAACTGATTATAGAGATATGAGGCACCGACCAAGGGGGCATGAGACCGGCCCTTGGTGATCGTGGGATCAACTGATGGTCGTTTGAGCAAACTACAAGTTGTTTGAGAAGAGTTTGGAACCAATATGAGCCAGTGAGCAAATTAGGTCAAAATTGTTAAAACACGTGGGACCGGCTTTTTGCAAGCCTCAGGGCCGGCCTTGGTTGGTCAAGGAGACATGACCATGTCACCATAATGTTTGTGTCTCAGTCCTAAGAGTTCCGATATTTTCTGATGCGCGTTTGAGCAACATTTTGAGAAAATATGAAGAAATCAGGGATTTTTGCTGAAACCAGGAAAACTTCATGAGATGATGAAAAATAATTGATAAAATAGAGGATTTGCAAGGTGTGGGATCGGCCACGGCTAGGGCATGACCGGATAGCTAGCAAGCTCGGTCTCGCAGCACCTTTCCCAATTTTATGTAATTTTATGTATTTTCCCTGATGTGAGGGAAATATCATGAAACTGAGGAATTTCATGAAGTTAAGGAATTTCCATGAGATTATGGAAATAACAATAATAAAATAGAGAGTCATGAAGTGTGGGACCGGATATGGCCAAGGCATGGTCGGCCGGCCAAAGAGCCCGTCCCAAGGCACTTTTCCTAATTTTATTATATTTTTCATGATTTTAGGGAAATATCATAAAATCGAGAGGTTTGTTGGAATTTGTTGAAATCAGGGAGTTTCCATGAGATGGAGGAAACATAAAAAAAAATAAAAAAAGGGGCGTGTGGGATTGGCTAGGGCCCGACCCCATGAGTTTCCCTAATTTTACATTATTTTCATGACTTGAGGGAAATTTCATGAATTCAAGGAATTTTCATGGGATGAGGGAAATAATAATAAAATAATAAGGAATCATGAGGTGTGGGACCGGCCATGGCTAGGGAATGGCCGGCCGGCTAGTGAGTCCGGTCCCAAGATATCTTTTCTAATTTATTATTATTTCTTTGATACGAGGAAACACCATGAGACTGGGGAGTTTCTGTGAGACGAAGGAGATTTGCTCAAATGAAGGGATTTTCATGAGATCAGGGAAAATAATAAAAATATGATAAAATATAAAATTGGGCGTGGAACTGGCCACGGCACGACCGGCCGGACGGTGGTCCCAGTCTCCCAGCGCCTCGAGTAATATTTTATTATTTATTATTTTCTTCCTATTTTGCATAGGTTCATCATTCCTTCGTGTTTTGGAATGCTCGTTTGTGCATTCAGGTGCTCGTTTGTGCATTATTGCTGAGTACACTTGCACCATTTTGGTCGGGGCTTACTCGAGAGCTGCTCAGATGCATGTATGTTGAACATTTATCACTAACCCGTGGAATTCTGCTGGGGAAGAACCACGGATTGAAGTGACGAAATATTAAGAAGAATCGTAGAATATTGCTGAATATTCAATTAACGATTAGAGATAATTAATTGATGGTTCTATACTAGCAGGCATGCTGTCTAGGAGAATTAATTATCTGAGAGTGGAGTAACATGAGCTTGTTGAAGCGTCATATTTCCTTTATATAGTCGGGGAAAATCTTGTTGCATCCTGAAGACATTATTGCTCTATACTAGCAGGCAAGCTGTCTAGGAGCCATCCAATCTTTCGATTTTATATAGAAGTAATTACCGAAATTGCTCAGTATTCATGACATGTGATGTTGCCTCAGCTGAGAGACTACACATCTACATATACTCTGAGAGACAGCATTCTCAGTAAGAGATTTTGTGGCATGATCTTTCATGCTTTTGACGAGAGACATGAGTCTAAACACTCATCTGATTGCTGGATCAGGAGTACTACAATTATGGTTTTACGATTTTAGCCTTTGTCGAAAATCCACCATCTACATTAAGTCCCCTTCTTAGTGAGGGACAATCATGTTCCTCAGTCAGCTTTGAATAGTGATTTTCCAGTTATGAACGAAATAAGTAATTGAACTTAGCCGTAAGATAAGATAAGACGTTACCGGATTTTCGATTGTGCGAGGGGACCTGGCTTGAACGAAGACCCCAGTGGCATGATAGAGCATCATCTAATGAGCATAAATTGGTGTTGAACCGTTGGTTTGGTGATGGGACCTTGATCGAATTAGGATTCACGGGCCCGGCCCGAAAAGGAAATCCTTGTGAAATTAGGTTTTGGAAATAAAAATTTATATAAAAGGGAATTAATCCTTTTTTTTTTATTTCTCCTCACACGTCCGACCACCACCTTCATCTTCTTCCTCCCTTCACGTCAGCAGCAGAAAAGAGCAGGAAAATTCGCCGGAAATCACCGTCCGGCCAATTTTCGGCCGGCACCGACAGGTACGTAATTTATTTATTTTTTAGAAGTTTAATGATTTATTCATGATTTGTTCATTCTTTGATCATACTAAAATTTTATACATATGTATATATGAATGTGAGTTTTGTAAAAAAACCCTTATTTTTATTAAATGTATGTTCGTTCGATCGTTAGTTCGAGAGACTAGTAATAACCTCTAGCTTGAGAGATTTTTCTTTTTGAAATAGACATGTGTCCAGTGATAAAATTTTGTTTATGAGCTTTCATGAAAACCAAAACTTTATCTTAAAAGTTGTGAACTTTTCACAAGACCGAAATAAACCTTCATTTCAAAGAAAAATGCTCGTACGAAGGAAAAGAGAGATTTTTTATGTGAAACCGTGACATATATAATGCCATATATTTATTTACATGAGTAAATAAAAGTTTTTGAAAAAATTTCGTGAATTATTCACGTTAATCATTGTTTCGCAAAATCAAAACATAGGTTTTGAGTAACCCTTGAACTTAGACAATTTATGTATGAAATATTGTCTTGGTGTAAGTTTCGTAGCTCAGTTGTGGATGTTTATACTATGAAAATTATGTTCATGATTTTATGAAAAATCGGGTTTCAATTTTCAAATGATAAGGCTTTGTTCGTTATTGCAGGTTTCAAAGAACGAATTAATTTCGGAGTGTTAACTCTTATATCACAATCACTGCAGTGGAATTGTAAAGAGGTAAGAGTTAAGGATTACCATTTTTATAGATGCCTGCATGAATATTTTGTTGTCAGATTGTGTAGCTCCATCATATTTTCGAAGTTTGCGTCTTGTATAACAATATTCTGAAATAATGTTTGCACACATAACAGCTACTTCGCAAAGATGTCTGGCTCCCAGGAAAATGATGCCTCCAGAGACGATATGTGTATGGATGAGACCTCCGCTGGTGAAGAAGAAGAAGAAACTCCTGGGCTCAAAAACGTTCCAAATATAGATGATGCATTTTTCGCGGTTCAGCATGGAACTGAAAAACGTCTTCAATCTCCAGCATTTCGCCTTCTGATAAATCCCAGAGAGGTTGTTCAGAAGAAACTAGTGACTCCTCGAGAAGCTATTCGATTTTGTCTTGAACGAGGACTTTTTCTTGCGTCGATTATAGAATTCAAGCTTTCTCGACGACCTTTAGAAAAATTCTCTGGATGGGCGAGACATATGCTGGGTTTTCCTCGTGTTAGAGCCATGTTGGATAGAGCACAGGTAACCAGGGATATCCAAGCATCTGGAGATTTGTTCATTTTCCATGATGTGCGAGGTATTGTAGCTCTACGTGCTCGCTGGTGCATTCCAACTCATACCTTCATATGCATATGGGGAGAGTTTACCATTACTTTGGAGGATGTAGTTGGTTTGTTTCATCTCCCCATCATGGGTAACTTCCCTGAAGAGCTTTCAGCAGAGGAGACAACAGTTTCCAACATCTTGACAGTTGAGATAGAGAGAATTAATAAAGCGTGGGGTAGAGGTTATTACGCCCACTGGTTAACACACTGGTGGCCACGAGATATCCCCTTTGATAAACCTGACGGTATGTTATATATCGCTGCTTTCTTGTCACTACGGGAAAAATCATCATTGACGACATTGTATTAGCGTTGTAGTACCCCTACAACAACTCTATTTTATGCATTGTGGATGGGGGGTATTGTAGAAAGTCCAAGATTTTCTACAATACTTGACTAAGAGTTGTAAAGGGTGATGTGATTCATGGTTCCACAATATTTTGCCAAAGTTGTGATTCTCTTTCGATTTTTTTTCGAAAGCCTAACACAACTCTTGCTTGTGTTGTAGGACTATTTTACACAACAAAGGATGCGAATCGTAAAAATATGTAACACAACACTTGTATAAGTTAAAGGACTATCTTAGACAACCTAGGATGTGTATTGTAGAAATATGTAACAACTCTTATTACTATTATGAATAAGATTTGCACGACACTTGTTAGAGTTGTAGAACTATGTTGGACAACACCTAGTTATGTCGTAAAGGCATTCTTTCACAACCATTGGTTTGTGTAGTTAAAATATGGAACACAACTCTTATTAGAAGTTGTGTGCATAAAACTATTTTGAAAAAAAAAATTATAGTCGAAACCGAACTGCCGAAAGTATTTCACATTCATAATTTCACATTAACCTGCCGGTGTAACACATTTACATTCATTCAAGACCTGCCACTCCAATTGCATTACCTATCTAACTTCAAATCACCTTGTATGAAAGTGTGTTGCGCAACGAAAGAAAAGAAAATGATAGATCCTTTGAACATGACTAAAAATATGATATATATTTCATACAATCAGACAGGCACTATCATACAAGCACACTCCTCCCAATATCCTCAAGCTTTTCCATATCTGAGTTGCCAATCTTATTCCCAAGGCTTGATATCCAATCAATGCGAGCACTGATGTTGCACAGAAAAAGAAAACACACCGAAACAATGAGCATAACCCATAAAATCCAAACTTACTAAGAAGGAACTAATTTAGAGCCAATAGTATAAACATACCTGAAGCATGTAAGATTTACAGGTGAAATTGGGTCCATCTTTTGGCAGTCCAATGTAAAATACTCCTGGGGTTATCTGCAAAAATATAGCTTTAACATTTCAAAACCAAGTCGGTAAATCGACTGCAAACACAAAGCATAAGAACCAGTAAATTAAATTTAGACTAAATCCCACAAAGCACAAATAACCAATAGCAAGATGAATGAAGCGTCCATACCGAGTCTGAATAAGTATGACGATATCGAATTTCTGAAGCCAATATCTTCAGCAGCCAAAACCCACCTTGCAATCTGGCATCCGTAGTAGGGAAACCCTTAAATCCCCACATTAATGGGTCTTTTCCCCGTAAGAAAAATCAACAAAAACTAGTCAACACCGAAATCAGATAACACAGATACACAAATTTTAAGTGGCACAAAAACCCTAAATCAAAAAATTAACAAAATTCAATAATCATGGATGGAATCATATGATAAATCATACTAGTTCCACAGTTGAACAAAACAAAAACAAAAAAGAGATCATTATGATTACCTCCTCTGTAGAAGTTATCTAGACTTCATACCTGAATCACCAAAAACAAAAACAAAAAATGAGTGACTAGAGGCACCATAAAGTTTATCAAATGAATCAACATTAGAAACAAAGATGGGACAACTGATAAAAACATAAATGGAACAACCAATAAAAAACAGATTCATTTGAAAGAATTCTTGTCAAACAAACGCATTTTAACAGCTTCAATTTAAAAAATCAAACTACTTACTGTAATTGCAATAGGTTGTCGGACAAGTACATCTTTGAACCTTTTGGCAGTGACATCTTAGCAAGGAACCTCAAACACATCGTCGCAGCCATTGTAACAACCGGCATCTGCAATTGCTCTACAACTTCATCTCTGCATATCCACTGCAATACATTCATTCATACAGTTCCAATTTCATATCAACTCAATCACCAGCTCAAGCTCAGCTTACAAGCCTAGCCTGCAATCATCACAAAAAAAACCCATATAAACTTGATAAATGATATCATTCAAAATCCTCCTATGAGAAATTACAGAACCCAAAAATGACTCCAATTTAGAAACCCATCCAATTCAAGCTACTATACCTACCATTTGAGCTGGCATTTCGATTTCGGTAGGAGCCATCACTGAAGGCCTGCTAATGAGTCTTCTTCATTCTTAGGTTGGTGGATTGTAACAACATCAGGTAATGAAGTCATTGGACCATTCTTTCCTTTGGGATCCTAATCTAACATGATCTATACCTTGATAAAAAGAACACCCTGCTCAACAAAACAAACAACGGATCAACTTTAAGTTAGAAGATGAAAGGAATTTCAAGAAACAGACTTAAATATAATTCACTGCAGCACCAACTGAAATTCAACAACTGGCACCTCAACTAAGCTTCAGTTCAACTCTCCAGCACCCAGGCCATTGTCAAAGTCCCATCTATTGTTGCTTCCTGAGTTCTCGCGATTTATATCTCCTTGCACTGCTTACTATCAATCATCTCCACCAGATCTGGCTACAACCACTGAACTGCATAGCTCATTTCAATACCCTTGCAACCAATTCGAATGAACCCATTACAGATTCGAGAAAATAACCACCACTGACTTCAGTTATATCATCCAACTAGATCACATTTCGAAACCATCTCAGCAAAAACACATTCATGCATTGATATTGTCTTTGTTGTTGCTGTTGCCATCACCATCTTCACTTCACTGAACTTCTTAAACTCAAGTCAACAGCGAACCCTTCATTTAATTTCGCTTCCATCACCATTAAATCAAGACCCAGTATTCATTTGCTATTGTTGACAGAATACTACGCAATGGCAACATCACCATTTAATTGACCATTTTTGTGTAACCATCACCCATTCAAACACGTACATCATCTATCCAAGATTTTGCTGTCATCTTCTTCCAATCAAACCCAAGATTCATCTCAACTGAGTTTCACAGCGAACTCAAATCCGCAACCGCCCAGCATACAACATCACTAACTTTACTGATATTGATATCAATCTGCTACAAATCGAGTACAAGAACTTCACAGTACAAATTTAACAAAAACCCAAAAGAGCAAACTCATCAATCAAATCTTCCTTCTCTCAGGAACATCTACCAATAGACCTAATCTTGGATGAGATTATAAAATCCCCAAGTCTGACTGCTTTTGTATTGATTTCAATCTTCAATTCCATGTCTTAACTCTCTCCAAATACCAGCAACCATCACTGCAGTCTAGAATTCACGACCAACATTTAGAAATTAAACTAACCAAAATTGACGGCGACAACTACTTTGTTCCTCGACCAGAAACCAATTCCCCTTCTCTATTCTTGCAGCTGTTCACCAAATTAACCCAATTTCTCCACATCTTTTGCTTTAAACCCCCGTCAAATCCCTGCTCTTTGTCTCTGAAATCGAGTTCAACCCCATCAAAACAGCACCAGTTCTTAGTCTTCTCACCCTTGAAGAACAGCCACAGAAACCCATCACCTAATTCTTCTTAATCATCTCTCGATTCTCAGTAATTAAACCCTAAATTCCATCTCTTAGCTCAAACATAGAAATCTGAGTTGTCAACAGTCTAGGGTTTTGCGTTTGAGTTCGAATTATAGAGATGGAAGAATTGAGTTCTGTTATGAAGATTTGAAGCAATTGAAGCTTAGGAGACTTGGGTTAGGGTTTGAGATGGTGAGCTAATAGGTACGGGTTTTCTTAATCAGAGATGGAGAAGTTGCTGATGTTGATTGTTACCGAGAATACAGTTTACCCCAAAACTTCGAAATCGAAAAAATCTAATCAATTCACAAATTTCCAATCTACTTTAACCCTAACCACAAACAATGACGAAAATCGGACCAGATCTACTCATAAACGCATCAAAAGTAATAGATGAAGGTTGAGTTGATTTCTTGTATTAGGGTTTTTTTTCCTGAGGGAGGAGGAAGTTTTGAGAGGTTAGAGACGAAGATAAAAGAGGAAGTGAAGAAATTGTGAGAACTCTTTTGATCTTCTATATACCTATCTTTGAACGGTCGATATTTGATTTAAAATGGTCATACAGATTAAGGATATTTTTGGATGGTAGAGATTTGATTTAAGACTTCATATGGATTAAGGAAAATGTGTTTTCTTTTGTTTTTTTGTGCTTTCTCTATAAAAAAAAATCAAAAAAAAAAATTCAATTAAAAATGTTACATAGCAGGCAAACGAGCAACAAGTTGCGCGCAAGCCCTTTTTCTATGTGCTTCCGGGTTAAATTTCGACTAGTCACATAGGTCATGAAGTAATTTCGACTAGTCATATATGTCATGAACTAACAGTTCACACTGCAAGACTCGGGTTAGCAAGATACACCATTGAAATCGATAAATATGAAGCTTTTTGTTTTCTTTGTGCTTTTTCCTTATGTTTTTGTGCTTTCTCTTTTTGCTTCCGGTTTGAATTTCAACTAGTAACATAAGTCATGAAGTAATTTTGACTAGTCATACAAGTCATGAAATAACTTCAGTTCACGCTTCAAACCTAGCATGATATGTCATCGAAATCGATAAGTATGAAGCTCAGTGTTGATTCGAACTTCAAATTTTGTATGACGACAAAAAAACTATGAATCATGAAGCTTCGGGAGGGTTCTGACTTAAAACTTAGCATGATACATCATCGAAATCGATAAATATGAAGCTCGGTGTCGATTCGAACTTCAAATTCGGTATAACGACAAACAAACTATGAATCCCTAAACAAACCCTAAACTATGAAACCTTCGGAATATTCTACGAAACCTTAAACAAACCCTATTTCTGCATATTGTATGCAAACCAGGCTCCGAGATCGAAATCTGGCCGGGAGTTGACTACTCTAAGTCAGAAACTTAGTAAGAACGACGAATCCATCCATTTACAGGTAAGATTCCTTCGGAATATTCTACGAAACCTTAAAAAACCCTATTTCTTCATATTGTATGCAAAACCACGAGATCGAAACCTGGCCGCAAGTTGACTACTCTGAGTCAGAAGCTTGGTAAGAACGACGAATCCATCCATTTACATGTAAGATTCCTTCGGAATATTCTACGAAACCTTAAACAAACCATATTTCTGCATATTGTATGCATACCAGGCTCCGAGATCGAAACCTGACCGCGAGTTGACTACTCTAAGTCATAAACTTGGTAAGAATGACGAATCCATCCATTTACATGTAAGATTCATTAGGAATATTCTACGAAACCTTAAAGAAACCCTATTTATTCATATATGCAAACAGCTCCGAGATCGAAACCCGACCGCGAGTTGACTACTCTGAGTCAGAACTTGTTAAGTACGACGAATCCATCCATTTACAGGTAAGATTTCTTCGAATATTCTACGAAACCTTAAACAAACACTATTTCTCATATTGTATGCATACCAGGCTTCGAGATCGAAACCTGGCCGGGAGTGGACTACTCTAAGTAAGAAACTTAGTAAGAACGACGAATCCATCCATTTACAGGTAAGATTCTTCGGAATATTCTACGAAACCTTAAAGAAACCCTATTTCTTCATATTGTATGCACACCAGGCTCCGAGATCAAAACCTGGCCGCGAGTTGACTACTCTGAGTCAGAAACTTGGTAAGAACGACGAATCCATCCATTTACATGTAAGATTCTTCGGAATATTCTACGAAACCTTAAACAAACCGTATTTTGCATATTGTATGCATACCAGGCTCCGAGATCGAAACCTGGCCGCGAGTGGACTACTATAAGTCAGAAACTTGGTAAGAACGACGAATCCATCCATTTACAGGTAATATTCCTTCGGAATATTCTAGGAAACTTTAAACAAACCCTATTTCTGCATATTGTATGCATACCAGGCTCCGAGATCGAAACCTAGCCGCGAGTTGACTACTCTAAGTCATAAACTTGGTAAGAACGACGAATTCATCCATTTACAGGTAAGATTTCTTCGGAATATTCTACGAAACCTTAAACAAACCCTATTTATGCATATTGTATGCATACCAGACTCTGAGATCGAAACCTGGCCGAGAGTGGACTACTCTAAGTCAGAAACTTGGTAAGAACGACGAATCCATCCATTTACAGGTAAGATTCCTTCGGAATATTCTACGAAACCTTAAACAAACCTTATTTCTGCATATAGTATGCATACCAGGCTCCAAGATCGAAACCTGTTCGCGAGTGGACTACTCTAAGTCAGAAACTTGGTAAGAACGACGAATACATCCATTTACAGGTAAGATTCCTTCGGAATATTCTACGAACCCTTAAACAAACCCTATTTCTGCATATTGTATGCATACCGGGCTCCGAGATCGAAACCTGGCCGTGAGTTGACTACTCTAAGTCAGAAACTTGGTAGGGACGATGAATCCATCTAGTTACAGGTAAGGTTCCTTCGGAACATTCTACGAAACCTTAAACAAAACCTGTTTCTGCATATTGTATGCATACCAGGCCCGAGATCGAAACCTAGCCGCGAGTTGACTACTCAAATTAGAAACTTGGTAAGAACGACGAATCCATCCATTTCATCTACAACCGTATTCATTTTTTTTCCCTTAACATCATTACTTCCATATCCATTCCTTCCTTATCCTTTTTTTCCCCTTAACTTCATCGTCTTCAACAGAGCAGCGTCTTCATCTCTCCTACATCGATTTTGGCTTCATCATCTCAGGAGATTTCTTCACCAACTTCATCATCACCTACAAGTAATCGTACACAAAGTTGAAGACTTACCACCTCCACCAACTTCTCAAAGGTTTGTTACCCTAATCGATTTGTAACCCAGATCTGTAATCTACTGAGGATATGTGTTGACTTTGGAACTTATTGTTTTGAAATTTGAGTTATGGTTTTGAAAGGGCAGTTACATATTTGAACTTAACCCTCTTTGGTGAAGTTGTTGTGAATGCAGAATACGCAAGATTTTTCCAAGCAATAGGAGACCAGTTTGAGAAGTACTTGGCTTATGCGGTGCCAATTTCAGCCCATGCTTTCATCAACTAATAGATATAGAATGATATGCATTGTCATTGTAGAATGTATGTGATCGTTTACAGAGAAGAATGTATTTGATCGTTTACAGAGAAGGCTTCGCGCTTTTTGCGGCTCAGTCACCTGAGCATTATTTTTGAACATTATATTTTGTTTTACAACTCATATAAAGGGTTGTCATAAAGTTAGTATATTAAAGAACCACAAACTTGAGAGAACTTGTGATAGTGTAGGTATGGTTAGTGGTGTAGACTTCCATGCAGGAGGCTGAGGATCAAATCCCCCAACCTCATTTTCCAACATTCTATATTTTTACTTCAACAACTCTTATAAGTGTTGTTATACGTTTTTAATAAAACAAACACAAAAAACTAAAACTTGTGAACTGTAAGGATGGTTGATGAGCTAGACCTCCATGAAGTAGGTTCATGTTCGAATCTCCCCTTTAACCTCATTCTTTTTCCAACATTATATATTTTTACTTCAACAACACTTATAAGTGTTGTTATACGTTTTTTTTTTTTTTAAAAAAAAAAGAAAAAACTTGTGAACTGTAAGAATGGTTGATGAGCTAGACTTCCATGCAGTAGGTTCATGTTCGAATCTCCCCTCTAACCTCCTTTTTTCCAACATTATATATTTTTATTTCAACAACACTCATAAGTGTTGTTATACATTTAAAAAAACAAAACTTGTGAACTGTACAGATGGTTGATGAGCTAGACTTCCATGCAGTAGGTTCATGTTCGAATCTCCCCTATAACATATTTTTCATTATCATATTTTGGTATTCTTCAACAACTCTTGTGAGAATTGTGATAGGCTAAGTCACTACCTTTATGGAACAAAGTTGTTACAGCTAAATGTCGTCACAACTGTTTTGCTTAAGGAGTTGTCGTCTGTTTTCTTAGCGCCAACCCCTTGTTCCTAAGGGTTGGTAGTGATGATATACGACAACTCTTCCTTTGAAACCAGTTGTAAAACATAAGACTTTCTACGATGTTTAGCAAAGAGTTGTAAAATTCCAATTGTAGATGTATATTTTTCCCATAGTGTGTGTTTATGGCTGTCCAGGGACGTGTTTGAAGACATCGGAACTTTGCTAAAGCCATTTGTAATAACTTTCGCCATTAAGATGGCTCAAGGTGAACAACTTCCCATAGGTAGCCAATTCTTGGGTTCTTTGTACTATAACCTGGACTCCTTGGTTATAAACTCCAGCGTTTCGAATGACTTTATAAAGATTGAATGATACGCCAATACGATGTTTCTCCAGGCCTTTATGTGGGAGCGCTTCAAGAATTATGCACCTATTCCTCGTAATATCTTGCAAGGACTGAACGCTGATGATTCTCGTGGTATTTTTCCTGAGAATGATAATGCCAGGATTATGCGCTGGTCTACAAAGCAACCTCAATCCAAGACACGACTCATCGATGTGTTAGACAATAAATCTGAGTTTAATTTCCTCCCCTGGGTGCTAATTCCTTCTTATGTTTCTCAGTTGAAAACTTTCAATACTGAATAAAGTACGACTTTGAAATCTTGTGTGGACTTGAACAACGACGAAAGATCCTTCATGTTGAGTTGTACTCAGGTCACTTGATATCAGTAATATATGGAGACTTTTCAGTAGTGGAATACAACATCGATAGACCAGCTCGTCAGATGGGTATGGATCAATGTGTTCCAACTTTTCGAAGAAGGAAACCATCAGTGGAACAGCTTAAGACCTGTTTAGATCGCACACGTGTGGAAGGAAGTTCTTACTGGTTTCCTTGTGTTGAACGAATCACATATGTAACTCCAGGTTACATAGACTTCTGGGATCAGCAGCTTGAGCGTTTACACGATTTTGTAATGGTTGGCTAACCTTTAGTGAAAGAGCCTCCTTCTGCTGATATGATTGCTTCTCGACCAATATTGAAACCCATCTCTGGTGGCGATAAGCGAAAGGCATCTCCAGGATGTTCACCAGTATATATCTTTTACATATTCTTCATAAGATTAAAATAACTGCTTTTGATTATTGTATCAATTTTCTTTTGCAGGAAGGTTGTACTATGAGACCTAGAATCGAAGTAAACTTCTCAGAAGCAGAAAAAGTCATTCACGGTGGAGAAGGCAGGAACAAGAATTGTAAGTTGTTACCTAACACCATAAAGTCCCCAGTTGTTTCCTTGGTGAGTTGTCAATATTTTCCTCTGTGACTTTTTATTATCCGTATTACTAGGATCCTAATCCAACATCCGTTATTTGGTTACAAAACTTTGCTCCATCAAGTATTGATGGTCTTCAATTCTCTGCTGCTGGGCAGACAGTTTCTGACTTGAGTGTTGGAGAAGAGAATGACGTGACTACTCCTCCACATAACCAAATATGGTGTTTTGTAGATAAAATGCTAATTGTTTGAGAATATGTCCAGAACGATGTCGCCATGGAAGTGGAGAGTGCTGATGCTCGTTCATCTTCGGAGGGTGGAGATAAAGAAAACTCCCAGGGTTCAAAACCAAATGGAACTAATGAGACTCTTGATGTTGACACTGGCAATTCTGATTCTTTGAACGTTTCAGAAACCATTCGAGTAAGTATTTCCCTTGAATTTTATCCATGGAAGCATAAAATTGTTGATTTATGAATGAATGAACGAGAATCCATGTGCATATACAAAAAACTTCGCCGAAATACGTCACCAGAAAATTCAGAACCCGTCCTTTTAGCAAAAACGTCATAAAATCTTCGTCTGAAGTCGGATTTTCAAGGTCTGCATATGTATCTTCAAGACTGGAAAATTTCCCAGATTTAGAAAAGAAGCTTTTTAAGTTTTGAGCATGTTTAGGACCTGAAAAATTCGAAACAGTAAACTTACAGAAGACTTTCAGAACTTTTTCAGACTACATGTTGTCCAATGTTTTGACCACATCTCTTTTCTCGTTCATCGGATTGTTATGAAATTTTTATATGTTGTGGAGAACATCAAAACGAAGAGAATGGTATATAACTAATCCTCATATTCATTGTAGATTTCTCCCAGTGCGTCGTCTTGTACAGGGAATAGTAAAATCTTTTTAGATGAGCTTACCGTAAAAACGTGTTTCATGACTTGCACGCTATTTGTTCGTGTCTTGAGTGCATAATGATGAATTTTGATGATGTTGGGCTGATTGTATGTTTTAGTTTATAATCCCACTCAGTTTCCATGTTTAGATTGCTCTAACCTCATGTAATCTTCGTATTAGGTGCCAAATACCGAAGTTGAGGATACTGAAACCAATAAGGATAATTCAAGCATCCCTGGATTTATTGATGAAGAGACAACCATCCCTGAACTTCAAGGCCATGAGATAGTTGTCACTGAAGTTATGGAAACTTCAATTGTTGCCACTCCAGTAATAGAAGAAACTGAGCCACAAGCAGAGGAGACTGAAGAAACTGTTGTCATGGACGTAGAAGTTTCTCCAGTAATTGAGAATCGCATAGTGGTGCATGAATATCCAAGTGCAGGAGTTGATTTTGATCCTCTGTATAATGCATCACTCCCATAGCATGAACTAGTTGGTGGATTCAGCGTTCCTATTGGATATGCAGGCTTGTACGAGAAGATATGGAGGAAGTTTGGTCACATCATCTTTACTACGTGATTATGCTTTAACAATGCAAGTAAGTGTCATCTTACGTGTTGTAAGTGATATATGCGCTAGGGCTAGAAATACTGTGACTACAGATGTACTCTTTGATTGGGAGTTCAACTTGGAGAATTCTGAAAGACTTGGCTTCAACGTGAAGTGGCTTCGTAAGAAAATAAATGTTATAAAGGACTCACGTGGGAATAACATACCCTTTCGCAATAATGTTGTGATGGAGAAGGAGGAAAAGATTGCTAAGCTGACTGAGGCGCAGAACCTGGAGAAGGCGGCTTTGCAAATCTTGAAGGATGCAGAGGAGAAAAAATCTTTCTTTGCTGACTTTCTTTGATTTCTTTTCATAATCTCTTGAACTTCTGAACTTCTGAGAGATGTGAGGTTTTATTTTGGTTTTGATATTGATTGGTTTTGGATTGGTAGGTGATTGAGGATTTTCTTTTGGGTTTGATAGAGATTTTCTTTAAGCAAAGTGAACTGAACTTCGATAAATTGTTGAGTTCAAATACTGAACGCAAGTATTGCAAACGTTTTGGAGAAATTGAAATACAATGAAAGAAAATCCTAAATGCCAAATCTCAGACGTCATGAATGCTCAAACCCCCAGTACCTCAAATGCTTAACAATTTCAGGCGTCAAATGCCTTAAGACAATTCTCATGGATCACGGGCATGGTCCTGCCATCTGTGTTGATAAGTTTGTAGTAGCCTCCAGTTATGGATCTTGCAACCATGAAAGGTCCTTCCCAATTGGAGCTTCTTGCAGAATAGAGATCACGCTTAGTTTCTTTAAGAACTAAATCTCCTTCCTTGAATTTTTTAGGCTTGGTCGTCCGCGCCTTGAATATTTTCTGATGATTCGGAATTCCTCTTGTGATGGGATTCCATGGTTGTGGCACATATGGATATTCGTGCAGAGGGGAGTATCCGACATACTGTCTGTCATGCTTAGCCATGTCTTCAGCAATAAATCTTTTTAGGGAATGCTCAGTTTGCAGAAACTCTGTATTCAACCATTTGGTGTAATATTGCCATGGTGAAGCTATCCACTCGTAGCTCTTTGCGACGGCTAAGTTTTTAGTGGGAAGAAGTTCTTGAACCAAAGCAATATAATTAAACATTGGTAGTATAGGCGCATGAAGAGGAATCAGACTTGCCTGAGTACGGAACCTTTTGATGAAAGAATGTGCACTTTCTCCAGGTTTCTGTGCTAATTCCACCAAGGCTTTAACTTCCTCCAGATGCTCGAATGGTAGAGTATATTCTATTTCTTCTGAGTCGGAGCTTTCTTCAATCGAAGGCATTAGGGTCACTTTTCCGGTATGAATCCAAGGTCGTCCAAGAATCATGTCATATCCTGGATCTTCCCGGATTTTATAAAACTTGGCCTCAGTGCAGACCGAATTCTCTCTGACCTTAAGGGTGATGTGGTCGTATGCATATCTGAGTGTCCCTTCGTGATATCTTATTGACATGGGAGCATGTGTAGCTTCTTGTCGAATAATTCCAGCGGCTCTGAGAGTTTTCAAAGGAATGATGTTGAGAGCAGTGCCAACATCAACAAATGCTCTCTTGAAATCGTTTCCTTTAACATACACTGTGGTGAGCAGTCCCCAATCATACATTTCCTTGTCAGTGGCTGGAGGTTCAGGAGGTACTTCGGGAATCGGTAGACGTTTCCCAGACACTATGTGGTTCAGATCCATGAACATGTGTCCCCTATGCGCCTTCGACAGATAGAGCAATTCGCAGACATGTTCGATCAACGACTGAGATGCTTCTTTGACTGGTTGTTCAGAGATGGAGAAAGTCCTGACTGGGAGAGGATCTTTGTGTACTCCTTCAGTCCCCAAGTTAAGCTCTCCCGATTCAACCTTTTCCCTGAATATACGCTTTAAGACTCTGCAGTCACTTGTGGGATGATTGACGAACCTATGGAAGCGGCAGTAACGAGAACTTTCCATGTCTTCTTCAGTCGGTTCTTTCTTAACATATGGAACCTTAATAGCGCCATCTTGGATCCAAGCATCCAAGAGTTTTATCACCTCTTCAATGGAAAGGGGAAAGTCAGGTGTGTCTTGATCAGGAGCCACTGTGCGCTGGTCAGGGGCTTGTGCATCTTGCTTATCCTTCCTTTGTGATTTTGAAGGAGCTGAGGTATGTTTGCGCGGTGGTTCGACTTTACGTTTGCTCCCTTCTGCGACAGCGTTTGTGGAAGGATGGAGGTTGTACTGCTTGTTGATCAGACGTCTGCTACTTCGAGCGTCTCGCGGTTCTTCAGCCTTTGTAGCTTTTGTTATTTCTAGTAAAGCGGGTGCAGTAGTTGTCGATCTCTTCGCCGCTTCATGAATCTCTGAGAAAGTATGGAAACGAAGATTTTCCAACAAAGCTCTGTAGAACGGGATCATGCCGTTGATACACAAGTATACAAGTTGTTTCTCCGTGACGTTTGGATCATGACAGTCCAGGGCCTGGACTCTGAATCTTTTTGAAAAGGCGAGTGTACCCAAATATACCTCAAGCTAAAAAACTTTCTACCTATAAGTCCTTTCTCCGAAAGTGATTGTCTATGTACTGAGTCAAGACAATACAACTAATCGGTTCAAACTTTTTGTGATCGTTTATGGATACGAGATCGAGACAATACAACAACGAAGTATGTTTACTTGGTATAAAGGTTCGGACTTAACCAAACACAATAGGATTTCTTATCAAGTAAATAGGAATTAACGTTTGTGTAATTTAATTTAACTATAATAAAACAGTTATAATACGAAAAATAAAAGTAAATGACACAACAAGATTTTGTTAACTAGGAAACAGCAAATGCAGAAAAACCCCGGGACCTAGTCCAGAATTGAATACTCTCGGGATTAAGCCGCTACACAAAATTACACTTAACTTCGTATAGTTGAGACCAAGTAACTAACCCTATAGTTCACCTAGTTCGGTTTGTATTCCCACGCCTCCGAATTATGAATAAGTCAAGTACTTGGAACAATCCATTTGGTTCGTATTCTAAACAGTAAAGGAACAAGAAATCTGTTTGGTATCAACTCTATTCAACCAAGTGATATGACTCAGACAAAGGTTCTTCCGTTTATATCAACATAAGCTCCTTCGTCGGGTCTAGATCTATCTTATGTTCAATCACCCAAAGGTAATCGATTAAGATTAAGCCAACAACATCTTTAATCCGAAGAACCGTGTTGATGCCGATCTACTCAATTAATCAATCCAATCTACCACAAGGATAAATTGATTATTAATTGGATCCTCTTTTACCCAAACAAGTATTGTGCACACCAAAGATTATAAAACCCAAGTCAGATCTTCAATATCTTCTTTGTCTTCAGATCTTCTTAAATCTTCAATAAACACCTGCACACAATCACTTGAATCTCTTGTGATCAATCACACACAGAACGGAGTCTGTCAACAATGGATTATCACAAGATTGTCTTTAGAACTAACAACAGTCTAAAGATCCATGTCGAAAATCTGAACTAGTTTGAGTGAATCTTATATCAGAAGAGAAGATTCTCAAGAATAAACAAACCAGGTGCAATCAGATTTCAACCACCGTTAGTCAATCAAATCAATCGAAAAGAAAGATAAACCGCAATTATCTAGTTTCCCACCAACGGGTCACGCTAGAGCTTCTCAATCCCAAAGAAGACTTTAAAACGAGCGGCCATAAGAGATTTCACCTAATTAGATTACTCTCCTCTCCGATAGGCGGCTACACCAGTAACAAAGACAAAAGAGGAAGTCTGTTGTTACGAAGGATTAGTTTGCTAGAAAGGAAAACTTCGTGTATTTATAGACAAGGAAGTTTGGACACCAAGGAATTTCCAAAACCGAAAATATTCTCAAGATATTCATAAATGCATATATTCGGTTTTCATAATTCCTGGAAATGATCTGTCCAAAAATAACAATCGAAATCTCTCGGAAAATATAATTAGTAAATGCACATTACTAATTCTGTAATTTCCCTACAAATTTAAATCAATAACCTTAATTAAAAGATTCTTAACTTACTTATGTTTCGATCCTGGGATTCTCTTCCCTTAGCCGTTAAGGAATATCTTTGAAAAATTATAAGAATAAAAATTCACAGCACGTGTTCAAAGTTTGTCGACATCTTTACTTTGTAAGTTCTCTTTCACACTTACAACCTTGAAACCGATTTGCCACACTTCCAAACAAGTTTAGAATTGGTTCATCTGACTTTCAAGAACTATGTGATTGATCAAACCAATATTCAATCACAATCATGGGTTTACAGTTCTACCAAAGCAAGTTTCGGTTCTACCTCCATGTGAATACTACGCATAGTCACACTAGCTTCCCAAAGATTCGGTTGACTAGGTACTAGGATCGGTTACCCACATATATATGGTATCTTACTTATATGTGCTGCACACGTCCATAGGATCGGTTCCCCTTTCTGCTATAAACCTTGCTGCACCCCATACAAGGATCGTTTCTCCATGAATACATGTATCCCACAATAAAAATTCCATTATCATGTATTGTCTTACCTCAAACCAATAACCCTTTTAAAATAAATGCAAGCATGATACAAATACTTCATATATTTCGAGGGTTCGATACTGAGAACCCCTATACTCATGTAAGAGAGTTTGAAAAAATTTGTCGGACTATGCAACCTGAACATATGTCCGAAGACTCTCTGAAATTGCGTTTGTTTACATTTTCTCTAAAGGAAAGGGCCAAAACATGGTTTTACGGTTTGAGACCACAATCAATCAACACTTGGGACCAACTCACAGATCTATTTTTCAAAAAATTCTTTCCACATCATAGGACCATCGCTATTCGTCAAAGTATCAATTGTTTTGTCCAATTGGATGAGGAAACTGTTTTTGACTATTTTGAACGTTTTAATGATTTGTTGAGCGAATGTCCACACCATGGATTTGAGAAGTTGAGACTTGTCGCTATCCTCTATGAGGGACTAGACTTTAAATCTCGAGCCATGGTTGAGTGTATGTGTAATGGTGAATTTCTTGATAAAACTGTGGATGATGCATGGAAATTTTTAGCTGAGATTGCAGAGAAAACCCGTCAATGGGAATCCATTAGGGAAACTGAGACACTGTCACATGATATAGGTGGTAATGAATTGAACTTTGGAAATAGCATGTCTAGTCCTTCTCATGTGTATGATATTGAATATGAACCTAATCTAGAGGAACATGAGTTGACTAATAACACCACAACTGCTAATAGGGACAAGTATGCATATTACTATGATGATGATGATGATGATAATGGTATGTTAGAAAAACATGTCTATGCTGAAAATGTTGTGGAACCTTTGGTTTCAAATACATTAGGCTTTTCTGCCCCGACCTTCATGAATGATATTTCTTCTAGTATTTCATATGCATGTGATGTTGATACTGATTTAGATATTGTGCAATTATCCTGTGAAGAGCATGACTTAGGTAAATCTTCTGTTGACACTAATGATCCTATGCAGGAAAACATAGTTGATGTGTCTGATTCCATACTTAAGCCACAATATATTGCTTCTGTTGATGATAATTTGAATATATCGGATAACCACGATTCTGAATTAGGACTTGTGCAAATTTTTTGTGATGATGAGCATGCTACACATCTTGAGTGTGACTTAGATAATGCTGATGTGACTGATAATATTGATACTCTTGATCTCATCCATGTGAGACACTTAGATGTCACTTTCTTGCCTAAGTCACAATCTGATAGCCTTCCACCCAACCTAGAGTTGGTTTGTACCCATATTGTCAAACCAATTTTTCTGAGAGTCCCTAATATAGGTTTGGAACTGTGTGCTTCCCAAGTCCTTTTGGACTATTTTTCATCTAAGTATAATATCTTTGAGGAACCACAGTTGGAATTAGCATGTGTACCCGTCCCTAGCAAAGTTCATTTCGAATTAGACCTTGTGCATGATGAACTCCAAAAACTGCGAGATTTTGTATCCAAAATTTTATCTGTTGAAAAATCCAGGTTTGGGGGTAGCTCATTTTGTTTCACAGCTTCACTTGCATGCCTATCATATTATTATTGTGTGAAGCTGTTGAAACCTCTACATTTTGTCTTTTGGGTTGATCCTCAACTCTTTAGATTGTTAGTGTACGGTGAATTTTTTGTATATAATCCAGTAGATAAAAATTTTAAAAATCCTTTTGTTCCTTTTGTATATATTTTGCTAATCCAATATGATCTCGGCTGACATATGTTGGATTCTTGCCTTGAATAACGGAGTTCTAATCTTGCTTTCGCCGAAATCGGGTATTCTCTTTCCTTTTTCTCTACTCAACATGATCCTCTTCATATGTTGTATTATAATTTTGTTCATATTTTGAAACATTGAGGACAATGTTTAGTTTAGGTTTGGGGGTGAAAAGTAGATACTTTGATAATATGCCATAATTGAAAACAAGAACTCCTTCTTTTTGAAAAAAATTTTAAAATTTCCAAAAAAAAAAAAAAAAATTAAAAAATGATAAAAAAAACATAAAAATGGAGCTCATTTACCTTGAAATGTTGACTATTGTGCAAATATGTAATTTTTAGGAGTCTTAGTCTAGATATTTAGGCACCCTGATTCTAGCACAATTCACATAGTGATAAGAAATTTGCACGCGCACGATCTACCAATACATGTATAGCCTCATCCTTGAGGTGTTCTATCGGAAGTTTTAGTTGCCAATCACTTTAGAGTACTGAACGAAACTTGACTAGCTTGTTCTTTGGTTGGTTGGGATAGAAGGTGGAGGTTACATTAAGAAAACAACCATCGAATTTAACTGGGTGCATCAAAAAGGGCTACCTCTTGCAAAGTGTCATGTAATTTTTTGTTTCTTTTTGTTATGTATCAAAAGTGTTAGCAAGTGTTAAAAAAAAAAAGAGAGAAAAAAAAAAAAAGATGTATATATTCAGAAAAAAATCAAAAATCAAAATCAAAAAATAAAAAAAAAAATAAAAAAAAAATCAAGTATTTATCAATTCCATCCTCTCTTGTTCCAAAAATAAAAGAGAGTAGTCAATGTAAATAAGAGTCATGTAAAGAGTCATTTTGTTGTTTCATTGTAATAAGCAAGGAGGGTGTATGTCATTGATGTACAACGCGAGTAATTGTGAAATACCTCCAACCTATTCACAATTCTCGTAAAGTCCGGACAGCTAGCTAGATTTCGACCTTGGTTCTTAGCCTGAGAAACTATCTCTTGGTGATTAGTAGTCATAACATCCGATCTTTCTTTACACATGTGTAGATACACTTTACACTCTTATCACATGTCTTTATTTGTTATCAGTGCTAGGATTGTGCCTTAGATAGCTAGATTGACATCTCCATTTTGCTGTGAGCTTCTACTGTCTTGCACATGTCACATTTGATGGAATCTGAGCTTATATTTTGGCCTAGAACTTTGTAGGTACGTTCTAAGCAAACCTTCACGAGACTTCACTCGTCCACTAGGGACACTTAGTGGTTTAAAAGGCTTAGTGCATACGCTAAATGCATTCGAGAGACCAGCGACAGTGGTATAGGTAGGATTTCCTTAGTTTTGTTTTACTTGAGAACAAGTAAAATTCAGGTTTGGGGGTATTTGATGAGTGCTAAAAAGTGCATATTTCTATATATTTTTCTTGGCATTTAACTCATCTTTTGTGCATTAATTCTACATTTTAACCCATATTCTGCATTTTCATTGTTTTCAAGAATAAATATTTTTATTAATTAATTTTGTATTTTTAGGTACCAAATAAAGTTTGGATGAATTGCGGAGCGAAAGGAGCAGAAAATTAGTGAAAAGTCGGGAGGAATTACACAAGGAAGCCGCGAAGAATGTTGTGCGCAAGACCAAAAGGCTAGAACTGGGCTTGAAGAGGAAGAATTGTCCTTAAAGAAGATATGGGCTTGGCATACCCAAGGCCCAAAACCCTCACCCAAATCCATTTCCTATATCCATACCCGTTTCCCTTTCTAGCCGTCAGATTGAATCATCTCAGCATCCTATGGTCGCAGCATCGCCAGTACATCAAAGTCTGAAGCTCCTGTCTAACACTACAGCACCTAACTCCATCTTGAGCCGTCAGTTTCGTTGTATCAGGCATCCGACGGTCGATACCATCCTCTTCACTTGTAGACGTTAGATCAATCTATCATTTCCGCATCCCACGGCTCAGCTTTGCGAATCATCGAGACTTGATGCATCCGCTCAACACCCAAACACCTAACACCTATACCCGCAAAACAAACGCACCCTTCTTCCCAAAACCATCGACCCCGTCTTCTCCATTCCGTCTGCAGAGAAAACTCTGCCACCACCATCACCTCCACTGCCCCTTCTCAACCACCACAACTCCCACCAAAATCCATCATGGCTTCTAACAACCACAACCCATCATCACTACCACGTCCTACATCTTCCTCAACAACTAATTTCATCTATTTTCACGCCACTGAACCCTAGGTGTGAAGTTGGTGAAATAGGTTGATGAGCTAGAAGTAATTGGAGCAGGACATGGAGCGGGAAGAGAAATAGAAGGATGGGTCGACGTGATGGAGCAGTTATTTCATCGAATTAGGTAAGATTTGGTAAACCCTAATTTTACTGTTTTTTTGGGAATTTGGGGATTTTTTTTGTAAACCCTAAATCGATTAATTGGATATAAATAGGGATGTGTGGGTGTTGTAGAGGATATGCCTGGACTAGCCAGTGCACCACCAAGAGGACTGGAATAGCCGGTTCCTCAATTGTTCATGTTCTGTTGTTGTTTCACTTTCAATTTCAATTACTCTTTATGTTTATCATGTTATTAATTACTGTCAACATGTTCTAGTTCATCAGTTAGGGCTTAGATGAATCCTGAAGACCTTGTTGGGTAGCAAAATCTTAGAGAACACTCTTGTAGGTTTAACTGAATTAGGATGTTAGTGTTCTTGGTGATTGAAGTCACTTGTGATTGAGTGTGCTGTAAGAAGACACTCAATGCTAGGGGTGAACTAGAGAATTTAGGGACTTAACCATCCACATTTAACTGAAGTAGGGAAGTAATGAAGCTTAGGGATCAAACATCACCTGTGATTGAGTGTGCTGTAAGAAGACACTCAATGCTAGGGGTGATGCTAGTGAGCTTATCTGATTAACTTTCTATCTTTGTATGCCCTGGATTATAAGGAAGGCATGAACCGCCACCTTTGTCCATTAGGGACAAGAGCATAAACTAGATTGATGTTGCCTAGCTAGGCCATAAGGTGAATTCAAATCCCCTAGTGCATTTACTGCTTAGCTTCTCTGCCTTAGGCTCACTGCCTTTGTTTCACTGCCACTGTTACCTTTGCTTCATTGTCTTTATTTTACGTCACTGCCTTTCCTTTGGCTACTGCCTTTGTTCTCTGTTAAGCTTAGAAAACAGTTTAGGAAACTTCAACTTACACACCCTAGTCTCTGTGGATTCGACCCGTATTTGCATTGTTCTACACCTCGACACCGTGCACTTGCGGTATTAGTTTGTAGGTCTTTTAGAAACCTACCAACCCCTTACAAGGATCGGTTCCCTTTCCCTTACTAGGATCGGTTCCCTTTCCCTTACAAGGATCGGTTCCCTTTCCCTTACTAGGATCGATTACCTTTCCCCAAGGCAGACATAATCCGATCATACCACATGTGATTACTTAAGATTGGTTTTACTAATAAAATTTATACCAATACAAAAGTCAGGACTTTGTGAATAGTTCTACCAAGAACACAACAAGTTGTGAGCGGTTATACTCTATCACACATATTGGTTGTTCATAAGATATTCAATGAATAACAAAACCAATAACTCCTGGCAATTTCCTTTTCGGTTCACAAACAAGTTTATGAACTTACTTCTTTAGAACACATGTAAACATTGTTCCCTAGGATGAAATTCTCACCTCATACCCATACATAATCACAATAACATTCAAATGATTATGGCGATGTCTTATCTACAAAGTCTAATGGATAAGCAATAAACCTCGTATTGTATTCCTTAATACTATGTCTATCTAGAGTTCATATATGCTTCGCAGTTATGTTTTCAATATGCATGACTTGAAAGATACGTTAGGGAATGTAACAGTTCAAGTCAAATATCACTAACCTCAAGTGGAAGGATGATTGTTGTCGTTGTAGCTCCTTGATTCTTCACATCTTCAAGACTTCACAATACTTGTAATGTATCATATCCTAATGCTTTCAAGTTAACCTATATGAAGTTTAACTCTAGTACATAATCAAGCGACTCATAACATGAGTGTTGATTCACTAAAATATGACAACTAAACTTGGCATACCAACACTTGGTGGGTTCAACCGAGCAGTGATCTAACAATCTCCCCCTTTGTCAATTTTAGTGACAAAACTCTTACATCATATGGATAAACAAATTACAAGAATTCATTACACTCCGCTTGATTTCCGATTCAACAGCACAGTAAAACTGCTTACATTCAATCCTTGAAAATGTCGTTGTTGACATTATAATAACAAAGCAAATACTCCCCCTAGGTAAGATAGGTATATATTCAATCCGCACGTCCTTGTTATACCAATCTATATGACATGTTACTCCCCCTTAGTCCGTGCTTTCACTCTTTCGTTAGATAAAACGTTCAAGTACCAATGTTCTTTTCCTTAGTAATACCAATTAATATAAAATCAATGCCAGTATCACTTGTTTACTCCATATATTTCTTCCCCTTTTTGTCACAAAAATGACAAAGAAACGAAAAAATAAAGGACAATACGAAAAGAATCTTATAAATCTCAGAATAGACTTGCAAACCTGTAGAGTTAGGCACGAGGGTTCCACACATCACGTTCTGATAACCAACATCAAAACCGAAACTACAAGTAGTCTTATTTTGATATGTTACCAAGTAAATAATTTCCCGAAACAATTTTTCCCATTTAGTTTAGAAAACCAAAAACAACTAGTCACATTATTTCCTTTGCTAAACCGATAGTTCAAAAACAACCGCTTAATTCGATAATACCAAAATAAAGATTAACTCCATTTTTCTCATCATGTTATAATTATCCATAAACTTAGATCTTTCAATTTTAAACAAACCAAATACTAGGTTAGTTAACTAGCATTCCTTGTTTAGGCATCCGATTAGACTTGAATAACTGAAACCTCACTTGGATAAGACAAACTAAGATCAGAAATAACTTAATTTCTTATCCGGAATCGAATTGGACTAAACAACTCATCCCGTACACATATTATTTCGTTAAGCCATAAACAATTCATACAAACCAACATAAATCAACTTGCATAATTATTCACCTCAACCGGAAGCAATTGAAACAACATAGACATTAAGAGCACCACAATTGCGCCGTAATTTTGTAAGCCTAAACCATTGAAACTATACAAAAGAAAGATAACAATAGTTTTTCTTAACCAGAACCAATTGAATCAAACACACATCAATTGTACCAAAATTTTGTAAGCCTAAACGATTGATACCGCACAATAAAGCAAGATAACAATAGTTTTTCTTATCAGGAACCAGTTGAAACACACATCCACACACACATCATGGAATAAATATCAATTGAACCTAAATTTTGTTAAGCAAAACCAACAAATATATATACTATAAACTCAGGCTTTTCTTAAACAGGAAAACAATTAACTAACAAGATTGTTACCTCAAATTTCGCATCCACTTCTCCAATATGATAGCATCTTCGTCTAGGGAGAATTGATATCTAAATATCACCACATTGCCATCCTTATGCATAAATAAAAGAATAACAACACACCTCAACCTTTACCAGAGAAAGGTTGAAAACCGGTTTTAACAATTACAAGCAAAAGTTAAAAACCGTCGAAACACGTATGCTTTTATGCAAACCAAAAACCGATTCAACATATTGTGACTTTTTCACATACAGTTTCTATTATAACCCCTCAAATTCTTTGATAAGTGGAAAAGTATTAATCAAAAAGTCACCCAAACCATAAGGGTTCAAAATATATGAGATCGAATATTAAGGTAGTAAAACCGAAATCAAACATCCCATAAACATACATAGCAATAAGATAAAAAAAACAATTAAGCACAAGCTATGTAAACCAAAAACTATCTCAAGAAAAATTACTAATCAAATAATTTTTATTCATAATAGTTTTATTCATAATAAACCAATACAATCAATGAAAGAAATCAAAAATTGATGTCTATTATACTAGATTAAGTAATACAACAAATAACTTAATCTTTAGTGACCTTCTGACAAGAGCTTTCAAAGGTCATCCTCAATTTCCTCAAATTTTTCAGGATCTTCATCGACAACATCTCGACTGATATCTCGGATTCTGCACACAGTACCTTGGTTATGTTCACAGGATAAAGCATTAACCTTCCGATTAATATTTCTTACATATTCCCTATTACTGATTCCAAGTTTAATCAGTTTCCTTTGGTTACGGATAACAGTTCTTAGTAATGCTTCCTGTCTATGATGAGTTTTGATGGTACTGAGGAGGACTTGTCGAAGATTGATAATATCAACCTTAGCATCCAAACTATTTTGGACAAGCAGATGAGTCATATCATCCTTTTCATTATCGATGTTTTCACAACCAGATTTCTTGAAGGTATCATCAAGATGTAAATTTTCCTTAGAAGTCATTCCACTCAAGGCTTTCATAAGTTGTGCTTGAGATCTGGTTTGAGAGTTTATTCTTTTGTATAAGTTCTCTAACACTTTGAGTACTAATACAAGGAATACCTTTAACAGATTCCTAACTTGGATATCATCCTTAAATAAATAATTCTGACAAGATTTGAAAAAGATTTTCGCATCTAATGTGTACAACAACACAGTATTTTTCAAAGAGATTATCCACAAAAAAATCGGTATCAATATATACTAGCTTATCTTTTTTACACAAGTTGTTGTAAGACAACCTTTCTACCAGAGAGATGATTTATGTCTTTAAGGTAGATTGTGTAATCTCTCTATGTTGAATAAGAGATATTAGTTGGATACCAGCTGCCCAGGTATGTGTGCTTCCTTACATCCGAGGATTGGGCAAGGTAAGGATGCACACTCCAATGCGGTTAAGCATTGGGATGAGGATAATCCTCATCATACACTTCAGGAGGAGATCTTTCTCCCTTTTGAACATAATCATGTTCTTCTTCGTGGGTTCTGAACCCATCCTTTTTGTTAAGGGAATTGTGAGATACAATATCCTTAATTACATTTTGTGCCCAGGATGGTATGTTCCTTGAACTTGAACCCGTTTCGTCTAGATCTGCCAAGAACACAACAAGTTTATGAACTTACTTTCTTAGAACACATGTAAACATTGTTCCCTAGGATGAAATCCTCGCCTCATACCCATACATAATCACAATAGCATTCAAATGATTATGGTGATGTCTTATCTACAAAGTTTAATGGTTAAGCAATAAACCTCGTATTGTATTCCTTAATACTATGTCTATCTAAAGTTCATATATGCTTCGAAGTTATGTTTTCAATACGCACGACTTGAAAGATACGTTAGGGAATGAAACAGTTCAAGTCAAATATCACTAATCTCAAGTGGAAGGATGATTGTTATCGTTGTAGCTCCTTGCTTCTTCACATCTTCAATACTTCGCAATACTTGTAATGTCTCATATCCTAATGCTTTCAAGCTAACCTATACGAAGTTTAACTCTAGTACATAATCAAGCGACTCTTAACATTCACTAAAATATGACAACCAAACTTGACATACCAACGCTTGGTGGGTTCAACCGAGCAATGCTCTAACATTTTTCACGTAGTCATTGGGATGTTCATTGTTCCTCTGAAACATTCTTCCGAGATCAGAGAGAGTAACCTGCTCTGACACAAAGAAGTACTTTCTGTAGAAGGCGTTAATCATTTCTCCCCAATTGTTGATAGTTCCTGGTACGATGTTGTTGTACCACGTGTATGCCATGCCTTTCAAGGATTTTGAAAATTCTTTGAGGCGAACAACATGGTTATGCTCATGTTCGCCCAAGTCTTCCACGAACCGAGAAACATGCTCCCGAGCATTGCCTCTTACGTCATATAAAGTGAAGGTTGGAGAGGTATAACCTTTTGGAAGAGGAATCCTTTGCGTAGAAGCAGGGTATGGAGGTTGGTGACGATGGATATGTGACGTCTTGTCTTTTCCATGGTTCTCCAAGAGGCGTTCCAAATCTTCTCGAGTAATGAAATTTGATGACTCCTTCGCTGATGGATCGTCTGCAGCTTTGCGGACTTCGATATCATCCACTGTATGAATTGGAACTACTTCAGGATCGGCATCTGAGGATGTTTCCTTTTCTTTTCCTTTTCCTTGAGTCTTCTCTGACATCTTGTCAGTGAGAGTCTTGAGATGATTGAATAGCTCCTTCTGTGTTGCAGCCATGTCAGTTTAATTATTTGCAAGAATCTCTTGCACCTTGATGAGATCAGCCATGGTAGGTGGTGGATTCCCCCTGACTTCCTCAGGGTATCGTCCGAACAGGGGGTGACCTTCCATGTTAGCGTGAGGAGGAATAACATCACCACCGTCAGTGTTAGAGGACGGAATGGTTTCCGGGATATCCTCATTGTTATTGTTGCTAGTGCTAGCGTCGTTTGAGTTGGAGCATGTAACTAACCCATACCTAAGACCAGTTATCTTTGTGAATACTGAGATTGTAACCGAGAGAATATCTCCCATTGTGGTCTCCAATCTGTAGATGGGGAAAAACGATTTGCTGGTTTTTACGGAATTGAGGAGATGACCGTGCGGAGGAGACTCCTTGAACCGAACAAATGCTCAACCTCACACAGATGCACTGCAAGAAGGGAGTGCTTTAAGTTCGAGAGATCAATCTGTAGGACTCCGGCCTAAACCAAGACAATGACCATTCCAGAGTCAATTCAGACACAAGAGAGGATGGGCTGATCTGTAGGAAGGAAGCTGAGAAAGTGTGAGATCAATGGTGATCGAGATTGTAGGTGTGTTGTGTATTCTGCATAAGAAAGTTCTGAATGATTGAATTTTACTCAGTTGAGAGTGATTTCTCAGACGATGAATTCGTTTAGACGCATGATTGTTTGTGTGAACTTGTCGAGAAATTCTTGTCTGATTCAATCGGGATTCAGAAACTTATTTATATTGATGGAATTGTGAACATCTTGATCCCATGAAGTGTGACAGTTGTTGAAGTTAAAGAGTGGGGAAGTGGGAAATCGTGTCAAAACCAGTTGCTCATCGTGCGGAGACTTGGTTGATTTCCATCCACTACTTTACTAACTCCTTCAACTGATTGCATGAATTGCTCACATTCTCATCGTGTGCATGAACACATGTGCCGTAGACCGCCAAACCAAAACCCTAGTTAATATCCCCTCATGTGACATGATTGATGTCTCGTGGTTTTAGTTAGTCAGTTGCTGACTTCATGGGACGATGAGTCCATGTAAGTTGAACGTGATTTGCAAATGTTCTGAGACTCACGAATTGAACGTGTCTGTTGAGACAGAGGTATAATTCTCGAATAAATGTTGATAGCTAAAGTGAACAAATATTGTTCATTTGATGAATCGTTGAATATTGATGGTTGAACCAATATTCCTTGATGCGAGCAAATATTGCTCATCTGAGGAAATGTTACTCGTTTGATGAATTATTGAATATTGGTAGTTGAACCAATATTCCTTATTCTGAGCATATATTGCTCGTCTGAGAGAATGTTGCTCATTTGATGAAGTATTGGTAGCAGGACCAAATAAATATTAATTTAAAGTACTGGCGACCGAACCAAGTATAATTAATTAGAATGCTGACCATGGGATCAACATAAAATTTAGTGTTTGAATCTGGAATTATGAACCTTGGATTCAAAACCCTAATTTTGATCAACTGCTGAATTGATGATTAATTGATGATTTATTGAAAAACGTTCATGATATGAAGGAGGGACCGGCTACATGGGATGATGAATCGACCGTGTAGCTCCCAGATTCTAAAGTGAGTAAAATACCAAAGTCTCATGAAGACCAGTTGGTGAAAAGATGATTAAATGCTAGTTTAATCATTTATTAAAATAGTGCTCGTGTGAGTGTCAGATAGTAAAACCTGATTATGGAGAGATGAGGGACTGACCAAGGGGTCATGAGACCGGCCCTTGGTGATCATGGGACCAGCTGATGGTCGTTTGAGCAAACTACAAGTTGTTTGAGAAGAGTTTGGACCCAATATGAGTGATTGAGCAAATTAGGTCAAAATTGTTAAAACACGTGGGACCGGCTTTTTGCAAGCCTCAGGGCCGTCCTTGATCGGTCAAGGAGACATGCCCGTGTCACCATAATTTCAGTGTCTCAGTCCTGAGAGTTTCGATATTTTCTGATGCGCGTTTGAACAACATTTTGAGAAAATATGAAGAAATCAGGGATTTTTGCTGAAACCAGGAAAACTTCATGAGATGATGAAAAATAATTAATAAAATAGGGGATTTGCAAGGTGTGGGACCGGTCACGACTAGGGCATGACCGTCCAGCTAGCAAGCTTGGTCCCGCAGCACCTTTCCCAATTTTATGTAATTTTATATATTTTTCCTGATGTGAGGGAAATATCATGAAACTGAGGAATTTCATGAAGTTAAGGAATTTCATGAAGTTAAGGAATTTCCATGAGATTATGGAAATAATAATAACATAATAGAGAGTCATGAAGTGTGGGACCGTCTATGGCCAAGGGATGGCCGGCCGGCCAAAGAGCCCGTTCCAAGGCACTTTCCCCAATTTTATTATATTTTTCACGATTTTAGGGAAATATCATAAAATCAAGAGGTTTGTTGAAACCAAGGAATTTGTTGAAATCAGAGAGTTCCATGAGATGAGGGAAACATAAAAAATAATAATAATAAATAAGGGGCGTGTGGGACCGGCTAGGGCATGACCGGCCGGCTAGGGCCCGGTCCCACGAGTTTCCCTAATTTTACATTACTTTCATGACTTGAGGGAATTTCATGAATTCAAGGAATTTTCATGGGATGAGGGAAATAATAATAAAATAATAAGGAGTCATGAGGTGTGGGACCGGCCATGGCTAGGGCATGGCCGGCCGGCTACTGAGACCGGTCCCATGACATCTTTCTTAATTTATTATTATTTCTTTGATACGAGGAAACACCATGAGATTGGGGAGTTTCCTTGAGACGAAGGAGATTTGCTCAAATGAAGGGATTTTCATGAGATCAGAGAAAATAATAAAAATATGATAAAATATATAACTGGGTGTGGGACTGGCCATGGCACGACCGGCCGACAGGTGGGCCCAGTCTTCCTTCGTGTTTTGGAATGCTCGTTTGTGCATTATTGCTGAGTACACTTGCACCATTTTGGTCGGGGCTTACTCGAGAGCTACTCAGATACCTGTACGTTGAACATTTATCACTAACCCGTGGAATTCTGCTGGGGAAGAACCACGGATTAAAGTGACGAAATATTACGAATAATCGTAGAATATTGCTGAATATTCAATTAACGATTAGAAATAACTAATTGATGGCTCTATACTAGTAGGCATGCTGTCTAGGAGCATTAATTATCTGAGAGTGGAGTAACGTGAGCTTGTTGAAGCGTCATATTTCCTTTATATAGTCAGGGAAAATCTTGTTGCATCCTGAAGACGTTATTGCTCTATACTAGCAGGCAAGCTGTCTAGGAGCCGTCCAATATTTCGATTCTATATAGAAGTAATTACGGAAATTTCTCAGTATTCATGAGATGTGTCGTTGCCTCAGCTGAGAGACTACACATGTACATATACTCTAAGAGACATCATTCTCAGTCAGAGATTTTGTGGCATGAGATTTCATGCTTTCGACGAGAGACATGAGTCTCAACACTCATCTGATTGCTGGATCAGGAGTACTACAATTATGGTTTTACGATTTTAGCCTTTGTTGAAAATCCACCATCTACAATTATCTAAGATAACTGAGACATCCCTAAGATAATAAAACTCTATAAATAGATATTCTAGATACTTCATAATATTTAACTAAATAATAAAAACGAAAATATCAATAATATTTAATCCACATATTTTGTCCTGCATCATTCTTCCCTTGTTAGACAAAATTCGACCTCGAATTTTTCTTTTGTAGTTCTCTAGTGTATCTTTTGCATAAAATAGTCGACCTCGAATTTCTCCTTTTCCTGGCCAAACAGTAACCTTGCGAATTCTTTAAAGCAACACTGAAAAAGTGATTTTCAGTGCCTCATCTGGTCCCTTTCGCTTTTCCGCGATCAAAAACAAAACCAATAATCTTAGAGATTCTAAAACGAAGTAGACAAGAAATTTTGCTTAACATATCATTTGATGCGTGTTTAGATTTTATTTGGTCAAACAAAAAAACCACATCATTAGTGGTGATAATGGTGTACTTCGTGTTTGTAGTGACCACTAATTTCAACATTGCGTCTTCTGGTCGGTTTACCCAAAACATACCTTTGGTAATAAGACCACCCAGATTATCTTGATATGGTATTTGTCTTGATTTTCCATGATCAAAGACAAAAACAGTAAGTTGATCTATTTGTCTCGAGTCCTCGCGCCTTTGAATATCATATAAGTTAACTTGTGGCACCAACTGATAGCAAGACTTTACACGCTCTCTTATATAATGGATGTCCATTGCAAGGGAATCTTTAGTCACTGTATCCCTCCCACTGTTAGAGAAAAATAGCCCACGAAATTTGCTGGTACTCCAAGTTTCTTTACGGCAAAATTCTTCCTTGTAACAATATTGATGTTGAACTAAAATTTTTTACTATGGAGTCACCTAGTATGTGATCCTCCACGAATGTATCAGTACAATCTTCCCTGTGCCTCATCTCATCATCTGCATAAGTATCATAAATTGGTGGTAAGTCCCAATCCACGACAACTAGATGTTTGTCATTCTCATTGACTGAGAACAATAACGCCTCATGTGCATCATCTTCATAATCTCCTTCTGTTAGATCTGAAGTGTCGCGTTCATGATAATTATCCTCAGAAACTTCATCAAATCTCATAACATTAGTAACAAGATAATCCTCTTGACTACCTTCCGGTAATTCAATAGGTATATAATCAGTAACAAAATAATCCTCTTGATTGCCTTCCGAAAATTCAACAGATGCATGGTTGCCTTCTGGGATCTCCATACGGGTTTCCATAAGTTTTCTGTGTTGAATTTCTTTAACAATTCGCCGCAAGTCTTCAATCTGACGCCTCATCGCAACTAACTCTAATAGATTCCTCTCCATGATGTAGAAAAACTACTAGAGTACAGTAGGGTAGATTCAAGTGGAACTTCGATATATCTGAGTTCTAGGGTAGAAACTCATAAAAGACATTAAAGTCGTATTAAAATTGATTATCAAAAACTACTTAAACCGTATCCCATGGAGCTCTTCATATAGATAACTTCCTGGACATGAAAATAGCCTACCAGAACCCTAAAACTTGTTATCTAAGATAACTAAGACATCCCTAAGCTAATAAAACTCTAAAAAAGATATTCTAGATACATCCTAAGATTTAACTAAATAATAAAAACGAAAATACCAATAATATTTAATTCCCATATTTTGTCCTGCATCAATCGTTTTTTACTATAATGGTTTAGAAAACTTTAATTGGAAAGGACCAAATCTTTTGTATTTGCTTAATCAGATTCAATCCGTAGAGATAAATCCTGATATTCTAGAAAACTCTTGTGTAGTTATACCAATGTTTGGTGTTGTCGACGGCCCAACAGTTGGTCTTGTAACTATTGAGTAACTGCCAATTCAGTTTTTTGTAGTTATCTCGTTTTTTCTATTAAAAAAAAAAGACATAAATGGTGGGTTCGGACGTTGAATTTCAAAGGTGGGATTTATGTGTCCATGGGATTTGGTGGAATTATGTTTTCTTCGGTATGTTTGGTTGCCCAAATCCCTGGAATCACGTTTTCCACGGGGATCAGTTTTCCAGCAAATCCTCCATATGGAGTCCGACCTCTCCCCACTAAGATTTGCTGGGAAACTTATCAAGGGATTTATGGACCCACTTTTTTTTAACTTTAAATCCCATATATATATATATATATATATATATATATATATATATACAATTTTAAGGCTCTGAGGGTAATATCAGCACGGACTTCAAAACTGATAAATTCTATGAATCTTAGGGATTGTAAATGGGTTACCAAACACACGAGGAATTTACATGAATCCCAGAATTCGTAATCCCATGGGATTATAAATCCTTCAAATCGTGAATTCATGGGATTATAAATCCTTCAAATCGTGAATTCTACAAACAAACGCACCAAAAATTAAAAACGCCTAATAATATCGTGTTTTTTCTTGTCTTACACGCATAACCGTTCTTCGTTCGTAGATGTGATTCACAGAAGGAATCCAGCAAAAAAGAGAATCCCTCTGTGAACCATATTTTTGCTCACTTCATCTTGTGAATATCCACAAAATCTAGATATAATCTAAAGACTTAAAGGCCTAGACAAATAAAGCTCCCACGTCGAACGGTGAGGAAACCCTCACTTCCTATTGGCCGAAACTAGCATTTTTTTAGTTTTGTGAAACAAGCGTTTCGGTGAGGACACTTGGAAACGTATAATTGGTTTGAAAAAAATACAAATTTGGAATTCTATGATCAAATTTAATTCGGAAATCCTAAAGCTACCATATTTGGACTCAAAACTACCTTAGGAAACCAAAACCTCTTATTGGGGAAGTGTAGAAAAAACTCTTATTGTTAACCTACCCAATATAGGTCCGCAACTAAAATTGAGAAAAATAAACATGCGCATAACTTCGAGCAAGCCATGCCATGGAAAAGAATTTGATCGCGTTAATGATGCATGGTGTAGGAAAGTTACGAGTAGAGATGGTTAATACTGAAAATAAGGCATGAGCTTATACTGCTATCGTGGTATTTGTATCAAGCCTTAAAATATCAAAAGAAAGGTAAACACCTCCCATTAGGATTCTAGCTAAAAGTCTCCGTAAAACTCGCCAAGGATTAAACTCATCTAATTAGCTATTCATGTGAGTTTATAGTCACAAGTTTATATTCATGGCACCCATATATAAGACGGACCGGAAATTAAAATCATATTAGGCTAGGATCAAATATCTTTGCTTATAAATATATGCGGCCAAAAGGTGCCACAATTTTTTTCAAACCAATGGCATAATTTGTATTGATAACTAGAATATGGCTGTAAAATACTAGATAGATAGATAGATAATAGATTGAAAACGAACAAAATCTAACGAAGAAAGAAATTTGTGGTTTATGTTTATGAAACAAAAATGAGAAGGAAAAACTCCTACCTTAATACAAGATATGAGTCTCTCTCATGGCATGTGCTAAATTTTATTTGGATTGTAACTATAGGTAGGCTAGACACCCAATTTTAAAGACAAAGAGGCCTAGACAAATAAAGCTTCTTTGTTGAATGGTGAGGAAATCTCGCATACTATTGACCAAAATAAGTTTTTTTTGGCTTCTGTGAAAAGAGAATTTTTGTGAAGACACTTGGCAACATATGATTAGTCTAAAAATTACGATTTCAAAAAGAAAACTTAACATACGGATTTTTATGGAAGACGAAATTCAATTCACAAGTTGAGTACCCACTGTATTATGATTCTTTTTTTTCAAATTAATACATAAAGGAAAGAAAGAAAAAAAACCACATATTTTCTGCGAAAATAAAACGAATAAATAAATAAAATCCATGCATAATTTTTTTTTCTCCATCTATTTAATGTATTCGCTTGCCACACCGAACCAAAAATACATCGACACGGGATAGAACGAAGCCCCGCATACACCAAACCAAAAATGCATGTACACCGGGTGGGGAGAAGCCCTACGCAGACCAAATGAAAAGAAGAAACCGATGCGTAGCACGGGCACAAATCTAGTTCCTCCTTAATTTATGAGACCTATTATATATATCTCAATTCTATTAAATAAATATAAGATACTAAAAAAAGTAAATAAATCAGAACTCGAAGTTGATTAAAGAAAATAAAATAAAGGAATTGTCCATTCAGTGCACTTGAAGAGAAGTAAGGTTTCCCATTTTGCTGCTCCCTTTATCGTCAGCATATAATAAGCCCTTGCACCCCTATGTAAATATATTTTATGCCCCTTAATTTTCATTCTTCCCAAAGAATCAATTGTCCAGTAAGTTCACTTGAAGAGAAGTGAGGTTTGGGCATTTTGCTGCTACTTTTATGTTCACTATATCCTTTGCACTCTTATGTAAACATGTTTTTATGCCCCTTAATTTTCATTCTACTCAACTGATCAACTTGTGCAAATAGTCTCTACGCTAGAACAAATCAACTTGTGCAAATAGTCTCTATGCTACAAATGGGCCCTTGTGCCAGTGTCTCAAAGCAAAGGCACTGATGGCTTTTCCTTAATGCCGGGTCTGCTTCCATAAACCAAACTGTACTTTCATGTGTCAACTTCTTCTGCGGGCTTTCTAAATGATTTACTCAACTGAAACACAGGGTGCTGACGAAGTTTCCTCACCCCTTTTCTCAAACTCAACCTATCCAAGAAACGTTCTGCATCTCTCGTATCATCTTTATACCCATTTTCTTTAGTCCTAATTTGGCACTTGACAGGCGTACTGGTTTGTCCTTCCTCATTGATACTCCTTTCGTGGTAGTGCTCAATCGCAGATCCCGAACTGCTTCTAGGGTTAAGATGAAGGAGGTCACCTGAGAAGGAACCACAGGAAATGGTATCCCTGGTTGTCCGTTTGCAAGACCATTCACCAGTTTCACTGTCTGACAATGATGGATGCAGGTCACTGATCTCCGCCAACTCTGAGCATGAAGATAACTCCCCAGACTCAAAACCAGATTCTTTTCTTTCTTGGACAGTTTTCATAACAAGCGCTCTCAGAAAATTCATAACTTGCACAGCATGAATTAGTGCAGTCAAGGGATTTGCCATCTGCGACAGAACTTTTTAGTTACTGTATTGACCGTTCCTATGAGCATATTTTAAAAGTACACAAAATCACTTGTCATCCTCAAGAAGGGAAACTCTCTAATTGGTTTCTGAGGAGAACTTTTGCTTCAACAGACTAGCTTCCGTGTTAACAGTGAAACAATGTTTTGGTATTTTCTTCCAATCCAGAGGACCAGATAAACTGGGTGTTAAGAATCTTCATCAGAGCACATGAAGATGAAACTCTACGAAGACTACAAATCCGAGGACTGTGGTACGCTTAAAAGTGAGAAACAAATAAGCAACAGAACTTCAGTTACCTGTGTCATGTTAGGTGCAAACACCATAGCAATGTTTCGTGCATTCATCTTGTTCTGATTCTCGTTCTGCACAACATCAGCCATCAAATTGATGGCCCAGTCGAGCAATGCGGCATCTGTAGGCTGCAGTAGCATCACGAGTTGCACACACTCCGACTCTGTGTTGCAATGCATTACCTGATCCGGTGTAAGGGAGTCGAGTACCCCTGAGGGAAGTTCTCGGAACCATGCCTTTAAGCAACAGAAAAGTTCAGTTCTCAAATCTGAACAATATTAACGAGGAAACTTAAAAGCAGTTGCAGTAGTTATTTATTATAATTAAATAACTCAATATCGGCACAACGTGATAAAGTAAACATGTTGTGAGTTCAAAGGTAACCTTTGGACTTCACAAAGCACATGAAATTATACTGCATATTAAAACTAATTCCTAGTTGTTACCTTAGAAGTAGGACTAAAAGTCATCGAGACTGGCTTCATAATAATTGTAATAATAATAATTAAAAAAAAATAGAGGAAAATGATGAAGAAAAAGCAACAAGAGAACTATGATGAAGTTATGCTCAGACAAATGGAGAACCGTGACGGAGCGAAAAAACGGTTAACAATTGAAGCTCAATAACCCATGCTATGCATTTATTACGTCCAGTTAGATTGAAAGAAGCATCACAAAATCTGGTTGAGGATTGGAATTTTCTTAGTAAATACCTTTATTAGACCTGCCACGCAATGCACATCAATTCCCTGCTTCACAACTCCCCTGTTTAACTGGTCTCTGACATACTCTTCTTGGGTATTTTCAGGGTTGATTCGGAAGATTCCTTCGGTCTAAAAGTACAACAAGAGAAAAGATTTGGGAATTGCATAAATGTCTGCCTAAGTAGTAAATCCAGTGGAAATAATATCAATTTGACAAAAAGAAGAAACATACTCGAAGACCCCCTTCCAAGTACAAGCGCCTTTGCATCATGAGGAGAATTGTGGGCACACTGTTTCCTCTGTGATCGTACGAACATTTCATAAACTCGGCAGAAACTCCAAAAACACTTGAACTGCACAAAGGAACATGAAATGGGTTCAAGCCTATAAAAGGAAGAGACAAATAGGGGAATTAGATCATTTTCATAACTCACATAAAGCATGATATGCTTGCTTTGAGATGTTGGGGACAGGGATCATAATACTAACTTGATATAAACACAAATAACAAATGGATGTACTAATGTACAAAACCAAGAAGGTCACACAGTAATTCTGTAAGTTGCCAGTTCTTCTATGATTCTACTAAAGGTTGCCTTCTTACTAAACAAAGAAGGTGCAAGGAAATACATAGGTATTTTTAGCCCTAAGCAGTCAACGTAGTTCAGAAAACACTAAACCATCCGTACAGGTAACCAAGAAATTTCATGCATGTTACTAAATATTAGCCTGCGTGTTCCATATGGGGTGCAAGATTAAGAGCTAATATAACATTAAAGGAAACCTCTATTTATGAGGGAAGATCATGAGCATCTGGAACTGATTTCTATGGATATTTTAACTAAAACATAATGAAAAACATTTCAAGCATTTGGTAACCTAATTTGAGGCTAAAAAGCTGAGATATTATTTACCTAGATGTTTATTATATAAGAATCTTTCTTTTCTTTGTTGTTGAGAAAGGAATAGTGAGATGAAGGCATACTTCTAATTCTAAAAGCCTAATAAGTATCCCACATGTGATTTCTCGCCTTTTCCTTTCTCTTCCTTCCACACGAAGAAATCTCTAACTGCAACAAATTTTGGTATTACTAATGAAAAACAACAATTTCAATTTTCATCTTCATTTCTTCAATCTAAATTCAGATATAAAGCAGAGTTGAACAAATACCATGACAAATTATTTCTACTATTACAAGTTTAAAAATCAGTAGATAACAAACTGACAGAATAGAGAACTCAGAATTAGGTAAAGATTAAACAGGAAAACTAACCTGGCACTTGGAACCCTGGTAGGAACTTTGGGTTTGAATTCAACAGGTAGACCAAGAAAACCATTAAATCTATCAAATGTAACATGAGAAACGTGTTTAACATTAGTGGGAGGACTAATATCAATCGAGGAACAAAACTCTTCTTTATCAACACCACAAGTAGCTACTGATTTTCTTAAAGCTGCAACGCATATTGTCAAGATCTGAAACTGCTGATTATTTTCATTCTTTCTCTCTCTAGATTCTTCTGGTACAATTAATGGTGTTGAAATTGGATTCATCCTATAATATCCATTTTCTCTTTCCTCTTCACATTCTTCTTCTTCATCATCAAATTCATCTTCTTGTTCTTCATTTTTATGGCCGGAAGGACTTTTTGGATTTGAATCAAAATCTTTACTTCTATTTCTAAGTCCACAAGTTTTGGATCGAAATAGTTGAGTCATAATAGTTTTCTTAATAGCAAGCGAAGAAGAAAATAAGAAAGAGGTATGAAGTTAGGTTAGGGTTTTATAACAATGGATTTCACTTTGCATTAGTGTTTCTGACTGACAAAGATCTGGAGAAAATGATGATGAAGAATGGCAATGGGCCATGTTTCCCTTTTCTTTTTTATAAGTAGCAGCTAAAAGCAGTTATATAAATGATTCCACCATCACACACACTTTGCATCAGTTATATAAATGATCTGGAGTAGTACATAGACGGCGAGAGGACTGTTCGGTATCCCAGCTTCAGACCCATATGGGGTAATAAAGACTAAAGAAAGATTGACACGATTGGTGCCCGACAAGACTTGATAATATCTCAGCTGCTGGCCCGCTAGAAGCTAACAATGTCCTTGGGAACCTGTCGTCGTGGGTGATCTTCAGGTGATTCCTTGACAATAGCATCCATAAGACCCTTATATCTGGTAGTAGACAAAATTGACTCTTTTGGGTTGCCGACTTGAAAAGATGATCTCCCAGCCCGCTGGAGCTAACAGTCTCCTTGAGAAACCTGTGTTCCTTGGTGGCGTCATAATGATCACAAAATAGGATTCCTTCTGATGGCATGACATCTCGGCGCCTTAAGAAAAAAAAGACGAGGGCCGGTGTCACTGTAGTACAGTGGTAAAGTTTCTGGGTGATGATGCCAGTGACCTGAGTTCGAAACTCGCTAGCACCAAAAATTCTTTATCGACCAAAAAAAGATAAAAAATAAGGGGTGGCTAAATGGATTGGATAAAGAATCTTTCAGCTTTTGAAATTATATTACTTAACATGGGTTTGGAATAATAGTGGTGCAACTCACGTAATTTTTGGAGGTGTTAGTTACGCCTATTTTCTTTTTGTGAAAAATGCTATTTGAACTTGTATTACTTAACATGGGTTTGGAATAATAGTGGTGCAACTCACGTAATTTTTGGAGGTGTTAGTTACGCCTATTTTCTTTTTGTGAAAAATACTAGAACCACATTACTATATTGGTTCAATATTTAGAAGCCCCATAAAATGGATCTTCCACTATCAACTCCATACTTTCAATTTTTGCTATTTTTAGGGTCAGAAATTTTATTTTTGGGGCCAGGTTTTGAATTCTTCCGGATGGCTGACGTCAGCACATTTTTTAATAAATCTGAAAATACCAAAATTAACCTCCAGTATTTATAGTCGTTTTATACAGAAACGGAAAATCAAATCAATTAGTTTTTCAGCTCTCTCTTCTCTCGTTAGTTTTCTCTTCAGAAACAAAATTAGATTTTTTCTTCACACGAAATCGTTGCATTGAAGAACAAGAATTCGTTAGTTTGTTGTTGTGTTGAAGACGAGAGGAAGAACAAGGATTCGTTATTTTTTTCTCAATTTGTTGATGTTATTCACTGGATTTCAGATCTGACGAGATTGACACAATGCACTGAAGAACAACAAATAGGTTTGTATCAATTTATCTTTTCTGTTTGTATCAAATAGGTTTGATTTATTAGTTTTTATGATCGATTTGTTTGATTTCTATCTTCTACTGATTTTTGGATTTCTTGTTTTGTTTCGATTTTGTTGAGTCTGAGAAGAGGAAGAAGACAGGTTTGAATAGAGAAATCACCATAGGTACAATTTTATTTTCGATCTAGTTTTCAGTTCCATTGATTTCGATTTTTATGATTTGGATCTAGTTTTTCACTTTTTTGATTTGGTTTGATACTGAGTATTGTTTGGTTGATACTTACAACAGGATTGGTTGATACTGAGAAGAGGAATAGAAAAAACATTGTTTTAGAAGAAATAAAACAACAAATCTAGGTACGAATTTTATTTTGGTTTGATTTGAAATCTTTTTTCAATTTTTTTTTAATTATTTGTTGTTCTTGCATGTCCGATTTGAGAATTTGTTGTTTACTTTTTGTTGATACTGAGAGGAGTATGAAGAAACAATTTTGTTTCAGAAGAACAAATGTTTACAAATAATTGATTTAGGCATGCTGTTTTTTTTTTTACAGTATGTGTAACTTGAGGTTACACATATATATATCTTGTTGTATTTTAAGCATGTGTAAGGAAGATGCAGATACAATTTTGTTTCAGAAGAACAACAATTGATGTAGAAATCACATTTTTTAGTTACACATGTGTGACTTTAGTTTACACATATATATCCTGTTGTTTTTTAAGCATGTGTAACTTGAAGTTACATATATATGTCATGTAGCATGTTTTATTTTGTAAACAGTTGTATCATTTGTATCTTTTACTCATATTTCTATTGTTGAGTTTGTTGATTACTCATTGTATTATTTAGCTTTCCGCATTTCCCCCGAGTGAATTGCGTTCGTTTTTCTATTTTGATATTTTTATTGTATGTTTGTAGTTTTCAGGTTGTCAAGGATCATGTTGGTTGCATCGCTGTTGTTCGCTACTTTTCAGATTTCATTACCATCCGTATTAATGTTGAAACTAAACTTGATGAGTTTAAGGAACAAGTTTGCAAGGAATGGAAGCAATTTACTCCACTTGGTATTTGTTTCTTCTTCCGAGAATGTGGGAAAGAATTTCCGGTTGACTGTGATTATTCGCTTCAATCTCTTTCACCCATCACAAATAGTAAAATGAAGACCGGTGTTGATGTTTTTTTGCAAAATGTTACTCATGTAGCCTCTTCATCTATCTATAGGGAGGCTTCTTCTATTTTATTGGTTCTAGTACGTCTTCGTCGAGAAACAATCGTTCTATTGCAATATATTTGGAAGATAAAAGCAAGCCTGCAAAACCTTTGTTATCGGATGGTTGGCCCAAGATCCTTGGTGATATTGGTCATGTGTTTGTTGAAGGAGTTAAGCAAGTCAGGTTTGCTTTCACCAAGTATCGTCTTCGCACTGGTTTTAACATGGTTGTAACACACAATGAGCGTTCTAGGTTCACGGCTAAGTGTGCAGAAAAACGATGCGGCTGGAAATTTCATGCAGCTTCTATTGATGAAAGGAACGAAATATTTCAGGTAGGTTTTTTGTGTTCTGTCATCTTATACTTAGCATATGTTATGTTTTGTTACAATATGTGTAACTTTGGGTTACACATGATGTTTTTTGCACCATATTGTTTTTGGTTGTTTTGTTTATATTTTGTACGAACTTCTTCAGGTCAGGTCTTATAACCCTGAACACATTTGTGGTGCTGGTGGGCGCAACTTGAATAAAAAAATACTCCACCAGCTTCACGTCTAGTTTGATTGAGGAAGAAGTTCGGAAAAATCCTCACAAGAAGCCTAAGCAAATTGCATCTGATTTCCAAACCAACTATGGGATTACCATGGAGTACTATCAGGCCTATAATGACATGGAAAAGGTTTATAAGACCATTTACGGCGGCGATGTGAAGTCATACTCGCACTTGGTATGGTATATTGATGCTATAAAGGAAACCAACCCTGGTAGTGTGATAAAGTTTGAATTTGATCCTGCAAAGAAACAGTTCCAACGAATTTTCATTGCGTTTGATGCATGCATCAAAGGATACCGGTTTTGTCGGCCAATGGTATACTTGGATGCTACTTTCCTTACTGGTAGATTCAGAGGTTGCTTGATAGAAGCTACTGGTATCAATGGTGGTAAAGGTATGTTTTTTTATGTTTTTTTTTTGAACTACTTTAGTTAACAAATAATTGAGAGTTACACATGTGTAACTCTCAGTTACACATTTGTTTACTCAGTGTGTAACTAAGAAAATAACATTTGTAACTTTAAGTTACACATTTGTTTTAGGATGTGTAACTTGTATTTACACATTGTTTTCTGTTTTTGTGAAACTTATTATTTTTTCAATTCTGCACAATTTTTTTTGTAGGATTTTTCCCACTTGTTGTGGCACTAGTCGATTCTGAGACTGTCAATAACTGGGAGTGGTTTTTAAGGAATTTGAATGAAGTTGTTGGTGATGGGAGGCCAATCACCTTCCTTTCGGATCGCCGTGAAGGACTCTTGCAGGGTGTTCCACTTGTCTATCCAGATTCGTTCCACAGCTTTGCTACTATCATTTGAAGACTAATCTGCCCATCAATGGCTCAGATCCTAGGTACACGCTTGTGCTAGACCTTTTCCAAGAAGCGACATACGCACTCTCACCTGAAAACCATGCTAAGGACATGCAGAAAATTAGAGATTTGGACTGTGATTGGTGGCTGATTACATAGAGACCATCCCACCTGTATGTGAATGCGTATTTCAAAGGTTGTCGGTATGTATGCACATCTAGTACACTAGCAGAAGCGCTCAATAATTGGGTTCTGGTTCACAAGAAGATGTCTGCATCTGCTCTTCTTGATCAGGTTAATAGAGTGTTTTTTTTTGTCTTTTATTTCTTGTTTTGTCACTTTTTATATTCATAAGTATTTTTCCTTTTCAGATTAGGAGGAAAATAATGGTAATGATGGCAGACCGTCGTGAAATTGGCGCTAATATGATGACTCCATTAACCCCAGAGTATGAGGAGAAGCTTGAGGCTCTTCAAAATGAAGGTTTGGCTTGGGAAGTATTGGTGGCTAGTCCTACCATGTTTGAAGTTTTTAGTGAAAGCACTCATATGGTGGACCTTGAACACCAGACTTGCACCTGTCAAAGGTTTTGTTTCTTATGCTTTTTTTCGTTTTTTATGTTTTTTTTTTGTTTTTTTTTTAAAGTTTATAGAATGTGTATCTTCTAGTTACATTAGATTATACATCTTATTTTTGCAAGTGTAACTCAAAGATACACATTCTGTATATGCATCTGTAACTAGCTAATTTTGAGTGTTTTATGATTTGTATGTGCAAATAACTGATTTTTTTTTTGTAAAGGTGGCGTCTATACGGTTTCCCTTGTCCTCATGCTCTTGCAGCCATACAGAAGATTAAACGTGAGGCTATTGATTTCATTTCACCGTATTTTACAAGTGACTATTTCAGGAAGACTTATCTACATTCCATCCAGCCGATTGCCAACTACAACAGGCCTGTTGATATTGATGAAGACAACATCATCAACCCTCCTATCGTAAAGAAACAATCAGGTAGACCCCCAGGAAAAAGGATTCTAAGTAAAGGTGATAAGAAGGTAAAGAGGAAATTTCATTGCATCAATTGCAAGGAAGCAGGTCGCAACATGGCAGGTTATAAGAATCCTCCGAAGTACACACCCCCTATATTTAAGCTGAAGAAGTTCATTTCTGCAAGTATTGATTTTATGTGTGGTTTCTTATTTGTCTTGGACTATTTGTTTTTTAGGTTTCTCCATTTCGGTTTGCATGGACCAGACGTTTTTATTTTTCTGCAACGTTGATTATGTGCAAGGATCATTTATTCAGATTTGATATTTTGTGAGTTCACAGGTGAAATGTGTTTTTATTCCCAGAGTGTGTCTTCTGAACACAGAAGGGAAATGCATGTGTAACTTTGGTTTACACTTATAAAATATGGATGTGTAACTATTACTTACACATTGTTATTTTTACATATTTTGATTTAGCTTTGTCTTAATTGCATGTGTAACAATGAGTTACTTAACCTATGTTTCAGCATTTGACCCTGTTATAAAGTCCACTATATTGTCTTTACTTGTTGACTGGAAACAACATATGTAACTTCAAGTTACACATCTTAATTTGATGTGCAACTTTAAGTTACTTAACCTGTGCATGCTTCTGAAACCTGTACACACAGCAGGAAAAGCTCTAACAAGATATTTTTTATAAGTGTAATAACAACTTGTAGTTAACAAAAGTATAAAAGTTTGCAAATCCAAGAACTTCTAAAATCTAGTAACTGATGAAATTTAAAAGCTTTAACAACATATTTTCAAGCCTAACAACGACTTGTAGCTAACAACATATGACTACTTTACACATTTCCGGATGGATCTGAAAGAATCTTGTAAAGCATGCTTCCTCTCATGCAGTTCACCTTGTCAGCCAACCATCTCACCATATGTGTTGTTGGTTTTTTGTCAAGTGGTTTATTCTTCATCCTGATCTTCATGTAAGTGCATACAAATAGAAGACAGTCAGGGAATGAACCACGTTTTGGCGAAGCGAGATTTTTGGCATTTTCATTCAACCCAAGAGGACAACGGAGTGTCAATTCTCTAGTTATTGCAAATGCATATTTCTTGGCTTGCTGCAAGTGTTCGTGCTTGAGGTCCTTATTGTCTGACGAGTTCATGTGGGACCAAGGTTTAGTGATAGTCAAGTCATACTCCATCAGTGTGAAGTGTGTGTTGTTATTGCACATTGGGGCGAAAAGTCTGACTGCATTGTTTTTTCACTTGTAAAAGTCCTTGACAAGCTTAGGAATCCAGAATCTTGTGAAATCACTGTCATTGTCCAAGTAAGATTTCTGCAAAAACCATTTTGAATATCAAACACACATTTTAAACCAAATATTACAGATACACATAAAGCCTTATAAATGGATGTGTAACTTCAGATTACACATTATAAATGGATGTGTAACTTCAGATTACACATTATAAATGCATATGTAATCTCAGATTACAGATCACATTTTTCCAACATTAACAAATCTGAGCATGTTATCATAATCTTACAACACCCATTACACATTATAAATGCAATAAGATTTTAAAATTTTCAAAGTACTTACATATGCTTTTGGTGAGAGGAATAACGCTTGGTCATACTTGTTGTTTTGAGTTCATCTCTTTTCTCAACCTGCTAATATAGAAATCGATGAATTCTGACTCCAAGTAGGCTTCTTTCTTGGTAAGCTGGAGCATTAGTTCTCCAGTTATATTAAAGAGAGGGCTACTATCTTCGTTGAATTCCATCCATGCAATGTCTCTACATTAGAAATAAGGAAGCAATTAAAAAATATAACAGAGTCAAGTAGTAAAATAGAACGATCAATATTATAATCTACATTTAAACACGATAATAGAATCAAGCATGAGTTCTGGTTATAGCTACTTACGTTTTGGGATGAGTACAGAAATATTCAAGCACTTTCTTCTTTCGATCGCCATTCAGCCTTTCAATAACTAGGGAACCTTTCACATCCTTTCTCATTGTCCCATCATCTTCTTCAGCAACCTCAGTCATTGTTTCTTCTTCTACTTCTGAAACTTCGTGCATTCTTTCTTCTTCTACTTCTGGAACTGCGGCCATTTTTTCTTCATCAACAGTCTTCTTAATCCTCTTTGAATTTCTTTTATACTGTTTCAGATCTTGTGTTTGAATTTTTTTATTCCTCCGCATGCGTTGTTGTATGAATGTTGGTTGGCTTTCTCTTAGTGTTTTCGCAACTTCCTTGAGTAACTCTCATGCAGGTTTTGGAGTTTTATCTATGCCAAGTCTAAAAAAGTTTTCCAGTGTTTTAGCTGTGCAAACAAAAATATGCAGAATCAAAAAAAGTTGCACATATGTAACAGAAAGATACACTTGGTGGCCAAGTATGTAACTTAAAGTTACACAAGCCTAAATAATACTCCTTCCGTCCAACTATTAAGTGACCTAGTTTATAACTAAATTTAGTTATACACTAGGTCACTTAATAGTGGGACGGAGGTAGTATGTAACTTCAAGTTACAATTGTATTATAAATCATGTATTGTATGTAACTTAAAGTTACACAAGCCCTACAATATGTAACTTCAAGTTAAAACAGAAAGCTACACTTTCATTAATATACTTTTTAATGTAGGTAACCTCAAGCTACACATGCCTTTTATAACGGAAAAAAAAATCATAAGAAGTTTCAAAAGGAAGATGGTTTACCACTGGATGTAGGTTCTGCATTTTCCATCTCTGCAGGTCCATGTTCAGAAATTCCTTCTGCTTGGTTAATGTCGCTGACAACTGCATCTATCGTTTCAGTTACATCCATCATATCACCTTGGTTAGAGTCTATGCTCATTAACCTGTAGGTCTCAAGTTTGTCACCCTGAGTTTGCTGAGTTGTAGCAGTTATCACCATCGAATCATCAAACTGTGTAGAAGTAAAACTGTCATCAAAAGTTGAAGGTGTTGCCTGAGTTGGAGCAGTCATAACCAAACTGTCATCAACAGTTGCATGTGTCTCTTCATCGACATTTGCATCATCACCTGCGGCTTTCTCCTGCGGCTCAACCACAACACCACCTTCTGCATCTTTCTTTTTCACCTCATCAACAATATGTGTCTCTTCATCAGCTTTCTTCTGCGCCTCATCAACAACATCTGCAGGAGTGGGCTTTTTCTTACCATTGGGGTTCTTCTTTGGAGGAGCCTTGCATGTTGTTACACTCTTCATACTCGAACTATATGTCCTGAGAGGTGTTTTTCTCCCCTCTGCAGTAGTTTGAGCTTGCATAATTATTGGCGTATTTCCAGCTGCTAGACTGATACACCGAAGTGCACAAGGATCGAAATGAGAAACTTCATAGGATGATGATGATGATGTTAATTATTTTTTTTTTAAATTTCAATAAGAATATATCATGTGTAATTGACAACTACACATGCATATGACTTGGATACCTAGCATGTGTAATTTTTTGGTTGAAAATTTTGTTCATTTTAGCATTTGTAACTCCATGTTACACATGCATATGACTTGGATACCTAGCATGTGTAACTCCATATTACACATGCATCTAACTAGTGAACCAGAAGTTACACATGCATATAGCATGTCTAACTAGGGATTACACATCCATATGATTTGTGTACTCAACAATTACTAAGTCTAATTTGGTACCTCTAGCAAAAAAAAATCGCCAAAGTATGAAACTAAAAAGGTTCAAAGACCTTAGTGTCAACTAATTGGGTACCTCTACACATGTCAACTAATATATAATGCATATTAAAAATGAACAACTGCTTACATTCTTCTTGGAAGGAAGTTTCCATGTCATCTTTATCTTTCTCTTGCTCAGTCTCTTTCTCGGACTCTTCTTCTTCATGCTCAGTACCTCCATGTCCTTTATGCATAAACTCTTCCTGATGCTCAGTACCTCCGTGTCCTTGTCCACCATCTTCTTGTTGCATAAACTCTACTTGGGTCACTTTGTAAGGTTCAATACCCATTTCTCTCATAATTTTGCAACTAAAATTGTGAATCTTGTATTCTGGTGTTCCTGAAAGGTCCCCTTCTGATATCCCTTCTCTGGCAATTCCATACACTATATCAAACATTTCTTGCTTTGCTTGCAGTTGCTCTTTCATCCACCTTTGCAGGTCGTCCTTTCTTGGTACCACGGTTGATATACCAAGCTGCTTTTCAAGCTGTGAAAACTCATCCACAAAGCTAGGAGTTGGCTGCAATTAACAGATGGAGAGGTTAAAAAGAGATAGCAAAAACAGAAAAAAATAATAAATTTTCAGTTGTATGTGTAACTTAAAGTTGCATAAACACATTTATATGTGTAAACTATAGTTACACAAAAATTGAATTCACCAGTGTTATATTTGCATGTGTAACTATAAGTTACACAAGAACATTTAAATGTGTAACTTATAGCTACACATGACAATTTTGATTACATCCAACTTATATCTAAATTATAGTACCATAAATTTACAAAACATAAACCAACTAACATATAAGACTTACCGAAAACTCTGTCATGTTTGTTCTAGAAATGTAATCCGGAATCTGGTATAGATCCCACCTTCCAACCCTTGGGATATCTTGTTCGTGGTTCGCAACTTTCTGGATTAAGCCTTCTGGTGTGTGTTCAACAAACAATATCTGTTATAGCATTGCTCGGTCGAACTTGCATGCGTTGCTATCTCAAGCATGTTTGTCAATGTTAGTGATCAAAACTATAAGTCTTGATTTCTAGTCTACTATAGATAAGTCTCGGCCTAGGATAAAAAGTGTGGTTGAGATCAAGGACTTCACGGTGATTCATCATATAAGAAAAAGAACTACTCAAGGAACCGGTGGAACTTCTCGATAAAAAGGTATGTGAAGACTTGAACTTATCTGTCACTCAAAAGTCTATCTACTCTATCTCCTACTTCTTGAGACAAAAAGTCGTATGCTATATATAGACTTAGATTATACACATTTGGTATTTCGAGCCGAGTATACCTCGCCTATCTATATCTCGAAATATGTGTTGGTAAGCGTTTCGCTTCGACCATGTTTATCTTTACCTAGTGACGAAAGTCATGATATGTTTTAATCACTTTGAAAATTGCTTTGACGAGAAATGGTGTAACAACTGTATAACGTCCTCTAAGAATGTTTCAATGGTTGGAATGAGAGTTTAGATTGCATAACCAATGATGGACATAATTATTGTTGTGAAAACGCCTATGTGCATAAGTCCTATCCCTTGAACCAAAGTTTGCGAACTTTGTTGATCAAGAGAAACCGGAAGAATGTCTTGTTGCCAAGTCAGCGAACTCAATCCGCGAACTGCTGAACTTCTTATCCCGAGAAATTCTACTGGAGTTGACAAACTTTTTGCATGAGTACCAGTCCGCGAACCGGCAGAAAGTCTTTGCGGAGATTTTCTGCTGGATTTTGTAAACTCTGCCCGGTTGCTTAAGTCCGCGAACCTAGTGTGCGAACTTAAGAAGGTTATATATCTGAAGATGATTTCTGAACTTAAACTTATAAAGACTAAGGAATGTAGTTTGCAAACCGTGGCTATAAAAGTTCATGAACCGATTTAAGTGAATCAAATCATCTTTGCTTTAATTGTGTCTTTTGTAGTACATAAGATTTGCTTGAAATTGAACAACTCTCTAACTAGTTCATTTGAAGTCATTTGAACTAGTTATGGTGAAGAAGAATATGGTTGGTATGAAATGCTCATATGGATAACCTTTTGGTTAACTATTGTTGAACCAACAATGTACACGTTTGGGTACGGTTAACAAACCTAGAAGCGTGCATTTAATTTGTGTATAACAAGCTAAGTTTTCGATCTAACGGTTGAGAAATATTATCTTGAATCTAAATCAGGTTTTCATCTAACGGTGGATATTGTTTGCTTTGTGACCAAGGAGAAACCCTGATTTGAAAGACTATATAAATGAGACATCTAGTATTGTGCAAAACGAATCCCCACACTTCACGTGTGATACTAGTTTGCGTGCTAAAGTCGCTTCTCCTTTAACCTTTAGTTTTCTTCTTCTAAAACCAGGTTAACGACTTAAAGACTTCATTGGGATTGTGAAGCCAGACCTATACTACTTTTATCGTAGTTGTGTGATCTGATCTTGCATCTTCTATCGTACGAGTACAATCAGATTGATTGGATTGAGATTAATATCTCTGATAGGCAAGATATAAAAAATAGTCACAAACATCTTCGTCTCATTATTTGTGATTTCGCAACATCTTGTTTCGCTAACATACGATTAAGATTGTTGTGAGGTGATTGATTTATCTAGGTTGTTCTTCGGGAATATAAGACCGGATTATCAATTGGTTCCTGTTCACCTTGATTATTATCAAAAGACGGAACAAAAACTTTAGGGTTTTTCTGTGGGAGACAGATTGATCCTTTGATAGACTTGTCTGTGTGAGATAGATTCGTTTATCGTCAAAGCCTGCAATTTTGGGTCGTAGCAACTCTTAGTTGTGGGTGAGATCAGCTAAGGGAATCAAGTGCGCAGTATCATGCTGGGATCAGAGGCGTAGGGAGAACAACTGTACTTTGGATCAGTGGGAGACTGATTGGGGTTCAACTACAGTCCAGTCCGAAGTAGCTTGGAGTAGGCTAGTGTCTGTAGCGGCTTAATACAGTGTGTGTTCAATCTGGACTAGGTCCCGGGGTTTTTATGCATTTGCGGTTTCCTCTTTAACAAAATTTCTGGTATCTGTGTTATTTCAGTTTCCGCATTATATTGTTTTGTATTTATAATTGAAATAATACAGGTTGTGTGTTAGATCATCAATTAGAGTAATCCAACCTTTGGTTGTTGATTGTCATTGATTTATCCTTGGATATTGGTCTTTGGTACCATCCAAGTTATTCCTTGTATTTGATTAGTACTCGCAGTTTCTGTTTGAGGAAATCAAATCAAGAGAGAGAGATATAAACTCGTTGATGTACTTTTAATTGATTGAGTCTTGTTGATTCTCTTAAAAGTATATTCGAGTTTGTCCATACAAATTGCTAAGGAAATATTGGGTAGTGTTGTTAGACCCCCGCTTTTTCAATATCTGCAACATATAAATTTAATTAGTCGATTGAACTAAAATATCCACAACGTAATAGTAAAACTGCTGGAATAGAAATTACACACAAGCTTTACCAGTAGGTATTGCACACAAGCCTTCACATTTGACATACAATCAACATTAGTATGAATCTCTTCAAACAAGTGCTCGTGTATTAAATCAGGCCACGACACCTTGAGCACCGTCTCATAAGTTTCAACGATAATGAGATATTTCACGTTCACTCCATTACCATTTACGTCGCCAAAAAATAATACACAACAAAGATAAAAACCTATCAAACAAACTAGATTCTTGTCATCAACTTTCTTTCTTCTCCCAGTTTTGCTCATAAGTTGTTTTATCTTCTCTATAATGTTCTTCTTAGTCACTGTCGTCTGATGTGTTGTAGATTTGATATCAGTGAAGAACTTGTTGTATAAAACATTGTCATCCAAATCACGATAAGAAAAATACTTTAACAGCTTTTGACCCTTTCTACTTCCAATCCTTTGCATGCAAAATATACCAGCTAACTTTGCCGGTGTAGATTCCATAAACTTATCATCACCAAACTTGAATGAACACGATGTCTCACAATCTATATCAAAGCAATTCAAAAGCTTCACGACGCCATGTTTGTTGGTATTGATTTGTCTTGTTGTACTTGGTTCAGCTTCATTATATTCATTGTAATACATCATTACGAGTTTACCGTAAGCAACTCTCCTAAGATAGTTTTGAGCCCTATCAGTCAGTCCTATAGGTTTTATCACCTTTAACAAATCCTTAAATGCATTCAACGATTGCCTTAATTTTCCTGTACACATCACACACAAAAATAACATGAGTCAGTATGTTGTGTACTTATCAAATACACTCCTTTTTAACTGCAAAATCAAAATCATGTTACAAACTATGTGTATTTTCCAAGTACACAAACTGAATCATTTTATTATGTGTTTTGTAACCTTAACTTACACATGCATATGAAGGTTTACAGACGTGATTTTTGATGTGCAACTATTATTTAAACACACTACAGTCATAGGTGATATTTTGCATGTGTAACTTTTAGTTACATAGGCAATTGGCAAATCAGTGGTGAGATTTTGCATATGTAACTTCTAGTTACACAGTCAATTGGCAAGTTAGTGGTGAGATTTTCAATGTGTAACTTATAGTTACACATGCACCTTTTTATAAAGTTACACATTCACAGGCATTACATATGATCAAAACATGAGATTCTAAATGTGTAAATTATATCTGCACATCCCCTTGGTAAGTCATTTGTGATATTTTGAATTTGTAACTTATAGTTATACAGGCTCATTTGTATGTGTAACTCCAAGTTACATACTCAATATACAAACCACAATACAATCAGTGGTTAGATTTTGAATGTGTAACTTAAAGTTACACATGCTCTATTTCTATAGTTACACAGGCTATATACAAAAGAATGTTTTCACTAACATTAGATCATCACAAAACATACACCCCAATAGTAAATGGCATCTTAAAGGGAAAGAATCATAATACCTGTTAATGCAGGATCTTCTTCAGGGGGATTCCTTCTTCCTCTCGGTATTTGAATATAAATTAGTTGATTATCACCTGAATCTGAATCTATAGTGCGATTTGTAAGAATATAAATCAGTTGATTTCAAATCATGAAACCTAAATCAGTCAAACTTAGTTGTGAAACCCTAATTTTCAAAAATAATCACAAAATCAAGAGATTTTTGAAATCAAAACATCAATCATGATGAATCGAAACATGTGAAAGAAGAAAGCGAAACCTAAAACCAGAGAGTAACAGATCGATAACAGAAGAGAGAAAACTGACCTTTCTTCCTTCTTTCTTCTCAACAAACAGATCGATAAACTACTGTATCTTCCTAGGTTTTTTGGTTCTTGTTTTTTGGATGGAAGATTTAAACAAGAAGAAGAAGAAGAAGAAAAGATTAAATCCCAATCAAAAATTTCATCGAAAATTAGTAAACAGGAAGAACAAGAAAAGATTAAACAGGAAGAAGAAGATTGATTCAAAACCTACCTGTTTTTGATTTTCGTTTGTTCGATCTGCAAAAAAAATTCTCTGCAATTCTTCCAGAGTTTCTCAGGTGAGATCCGGTTTCTCTCTCTTAAAATGAAAATGAATGTGTCTGTTTGAGAGAAAACCTAGGTTAGATAGTTATATAGTGAAGGTTATTCTGGTCATTTCGACCTCTATTAAAATTATTTTTAATTCGCGGCCTGATTTTAAAACTTTTTTAACTAGGGGCCTCATATTATGGGTTATCCATAGGTTGGGCCTGACCCAAGTGAGCTTAAAGTCCATACATAACCTGGACTAACACATTACATCAGGCCAATATAAATTTCTTAGGCGGTGGATTTAAGGGACACATCCAGACTTAAGCACAGGCCAGCCTTCTCATAAGTCCGTCTTTGTATTGTGTTTTCTCTTGTACCAATTTTCTATGGAGATACACTATTTCTTTTTCTGATTAAAAAATATTAGATTAAAGATTACTTAAGATCCAAAGATGCAAATCCAGATAAATTTGAAATTATCGATACAAATAACTAGAAATCATTGGAGAAACTCCCCTGAGTTTCAGGTATGGATTTTAAAATGATTTACATGTGCGTTAATATGCTGATTTTTCATCACGATGAACAAAAAATGTTGCTGGTGCTCAGATTCAAGTCGGAAAACATGAAAAATCGATTAAATCATACTCAAATTGTTCAAGATGTTTATATCAACCCGAATCTTCATATTGATTATGAATTTTTCAGAGCATCGCTCTGTCAAACTCACAAGTTTTGGTATGTCAAGCTTATTGTCAAATTTAGTTGATCAAAGATTTGTCTTGATTTATAATCTATTAATGTCAGTCTCCGACTAGGAATAGAGTATGATAGTTGAGTACCAAAATTCACCAATCGACCTTGAAAACTGAAGAACAACATGAGACATCTACGAGAAATTCATCAAAAAATGTATATGACGACTGACTATCATATTTACTCACTAGGGATTAACCCGTGCCGTAACGGCACAGAGATGTGTTGGTTTTTCGCGTGGTGTGATTCTCCATTGTTTACCTTTGCTCTGTACAAACTGAATGTTAATCCTTGTCCCACTCAAATCTTGTGGTAATGATTTGGATATACAAAAAGTAAAATTTAAGCTAATTAAAAAAAATATTAGCTTAGATTTCACTTGAAAAGCATATTAAATCTTATAAATTGTTGTGAATTGAAATCTACCATCACTTACGGTGCTTCAAGAAAAAATAAAAAAGAAATCAGTGACGGGTTCCTTAACTCTTTTAACTGCATTTTTCTTTTATTTGTGTATTGTATTTTCTCTTGTATGAATTTTCTATGTAGATACACGATCTCTTTTGCTGATTAAAAAACATTAGATTAGAGATTACTTAAGATCCAAAGATGCAAATCCACATAAATTTGAAATTATCGATATAAATAACGAGAAATCATTCGAGAAACTCCCCTGAGTTCTAGGTATGGATTTTGGGTGAAAATCCACTTAAAATGATCTGCATGTGCGTTAATATGCTGATTTTTCATCACGATGAACAAAAAACGTTGTTGGTGCTCAGATTCAAGTCGGAAAACATAAAAAATCGATGAAATCACACTCAAATTATTCAAATGTTTATATCAACCCGAATCTTCATATTGATTATGAATTTTTAGAGCATCGCTCTGTCAAACTTACAAGTTTTGGTATGTCAAGTTTATTGTCAAATTTAGTTGATCAAAACTTTATCTTGATTTATAATCTACTAAGGTCGATCTCGGATTAGGAATAGAGCATGATAGTTGAGTATCAAAATTAACCAATCGACCTTGAAGACTGAAGAACAACATGGGATATCTACGAAAACTTCATCAATAAATGTATATGACGACTGACTATCATATTTACTCACTAGGGATTAACCCGTACCTCCATTGTTTACCTTTGCTCGGTGCAAACTGAATGTTAATCTCCGTCTCACTCAAATCTTGTGGTACTAATTTGGATATACAAAAAGTAAAATTTAAGCTAATTAAAAAAAAAATTAGGTTTAATTTCACTTGAAAAGCATATTAAATATTATAAATTGTTGAGAATTGAAATCTACCATCACTTATGGTGCTTCAAGAAAAAAGAAGAAGAAAAATCACTGACGGGTTCTTTAACTCTTTAACTGTTTTTTTCTTTTATTTGTGTAACTCAAAGTTCAAAAGTAAAATTTGTTAGGCATACAAACAATAATGGTCACTAAACCTCCACTCTTCAAAGCCAAAGTACGTCCACCAATCAATCCCACCAAAAACACATATAACTACTGCATTTGAGATAAGCACCGATGAAGGGATATACCTAGATTTACGACTACTTTGAGCTAACCGCGGTTGTTATGGAAATTGGGTGTTCAAGAGTGTACAATTAGCTAAAGCAACTCAACTTGTACATAACAGTCAACCATGATGACTTCGTTGATCATCTGGAATTTGTTAATGAGGTCCACCTGGTTTCAATTCCCTTTAACTAGATGTTGCGCACGGGTTTAAAATTTTTTTTGTAGAGAAAAGTATGTTTTGTTGTTAGTGAAGTTTTAGGATTTAAAACAAAAAATAGGTAATAAAAATGTTCAATTACTAGTAATATTAAAAGTAATCAATAAATTAAAAATAGAGAATAACAAAATATAACATGAACAGAATTTATAGATGTCTCTAACATACGTGTACGGTAACCTCTTTCCAATGATATAGTAAACCTACAATGCAATAGAGACGAATAGTATGCTCTTTTGTGCATCACAAAAAATGTTGTGATTCCAGTGGAATCTGTGATCACAATTTTTAGTACTGACAACTATAATAACATGTTTCGTAGTAACTTGTTTCAGGTGTTATAGTGAATCTGTCGCGCAATCGAGTGAATGTTATGTTCCCCGTGCTCGGCGCCAAATGTTGTGTTACCCGTGGAATCCACGACCACCATTTTCATCCGTAAGTGGGCATCTATTATTGTGCTCAATATGTTTAGTAACTTATTTACCTTGATTATGTCTCTTAATCTACATGACGTATTGTACAGTAAGGAAGATTTGTTGTCTCCAGTCCAGAAGCTCCTAGCTGCAAGATGCACATCCTATATATTCATCTGCGTGGCTTGTTCTTTTTGCAATGCATGTCTAGCTGTTGTTTAGCTGCCAGCAATAGTGGTTATCGTATTAGTCCAAATTGTAACAAACAAAATACAATGTTGTCGTTAAGTTCCTTGGAAAAAAAAATTACCTCACTTTTAGAGTTCAATTTTTTTTAGGAATCATTTGATGGAACTTCTTATATTATCCACCTCCATTTTCAATTTCTCCACCTCAACTTTTCCACCTAGCTTTAGAAACTTTGAATGAACAGTCTGTGTGTTATTACTCCTTTCTCACCCATTTCTGCTCTATTACTTTTGAAATGTACGATTGTGATTGTTCATGTACGTAAATAAAAAAAATTAAGTACCGTCAAAGCTATGATTGGGGAGACATTCAAACTTATACCCAATTAATTACCTTTTGTATGTTGTGCTAAAGGAAGTTCAATGGAGTTGATACCGTCAAGATGGGATAGCCCACAGGTTCTCAATCCCCCTGCCAGTAAATCCAAAACATCCCAACAACATCATTTTTTTTGCTAAGAAAAATCCCAACAACATCATTTACCGCGTGCAAAGCTTCTTAATAGCTATATTGATATTCAGATAATCTAAAGATTCTAAACCCAAACTCTACAGAAAAACTTCGTTGCACCTCTAACAATAATCTGAAAAAAATCTTACTCTCTTTTGAGCTTATATCATGTTTGAAAGTTAACTACAACAAAAGTGCAATTGTTCCAGTGGGAGATGCTCAGTCTGCAGCCGAATGTGCTGCTGTTTTTGGTTGTCATCTAACTGCCTTTCCCATGAACTATCTCGGCATCCCTTTAGGCAGTAAATCAAAAGCTACTGGTGTTTGGGAGGTAATACTTCAAAAATTTCAGAAGAAGCTGAACTCTTGACAAAGAAAGTACTTATCTAAGGGTGGTACGTTGATGCTCATTCAAAGTGTTTTAGCAAGTTTGCCTGTCTACTATCTTTCTCTTTTTCAATTACCAGTTTATGTGGATAAAAAGATGGAGAAGATTATGAGACATTTTTTGTGGGGAGCATCTGTTTCAAAACCTAAGAAAAGCTGGGTAGGTTGGATGAATGTAACTTTTCCAAAGGATGGTGGAGGTGTGGGTATAAAGAAGCTAAGATTAATGAATAAAGCTTTACATATCAAGTGGATTTGGAGATATGGTGTTGAGGAAAATGCATTGTGGAGAAGAATTGTTAATCAGAAATTTGGAGGCAATATCAATTCTTTTTTATCCTAATCTTACAAAGAAGCCAATAGGGAAGAGTTTATGGACAGGAATTCTAAAAATTAAAGAGCAGGTAGAAGCCAGTTCAAGAACCCATGTTAACAGTGGCAACAAATGTGTTTTCTGGAAAGACAATTGGGTCAATGGTCATTCTATGAAGGATTTGTTCCCTGCATTGTATAAAATTAGTAGATCAAAAGATGCTACTATTAAAGACCTTGTTAAAATGAAGGTTGGGACTTGAATTTTTGCAGGGCTTAAAGGAGGAGGAACTAGAGGAAGTGTCTCAGCTAATTACTCTTTTGCCAATAATTAACTCAGATGGTGGAGATGATCAAAGAATTTGGCAATTTGGTGATTCTTTTTCTGTTGCAGGTTGCTACAAGGCTTTAAAAGATGATGGCCTTATTTCCTTCCCTCATAAGAGTTTGTGGAATCCAACAATCCCACAAAAAGTTATATTTTTTGTGTGTTGTTTGTGTTATGATGCTGCACCAACTTGTGATAAACTGAAGGGAAGGATTGTAGTTAATGGATGCATGTTATGTAAAAAATATGCTGAGTCAAATAATCACATCTTTCTGCATTGTCATACTACAAGAGAGGTATGGTTATATTTCATGAAAGGTTATAAACTGCAGTGGGTCTTACAACAATCAGTTAGGAAAACTCTATCGGATTGGAACAGGAAAAAAGGATCAAATTTATCTAGATGAACAAGAATTTGGGATTTAGTACCTTTTGCAATATGGTGGGCAATCTGGATTGAGAGAAATAACAGACATTTCAATGGGAAATACAAGACGTTGGATGAGATTATTGATAGTGTCAAAATTCTCATTTACAACTGGTCTATTAATCATAATATTTTTGAAGATATTTTTATCAGTCAAGTTCTGAATAATTGGGAAGCAATGCTTGGCCTTGTATAACTCTAGATCTACTATAATTGAGCTCTGTATTTTTTCTTTTTTGACAGTACACCATCTCCTTATTGGTGTTACTGTCCTTTTCTAATATATTTCCCTTTTTGAGTAAAAAAAAAGTAATAAGTAAATGTGCGCAATACCATTTTAAGACGATGACATTAACCTTAAAAAATCTGAACACACAAAAACATTTAACCTTATGAATGTTGCTATTGCTATTATTAACCATATATAAATCTGCACACACACACGAAAAGTACAAAAAAATATTCATGAATCAAAAATATCAAACCCCGTAATTACCACTAATGGCGATTTTTGCTTTGGTAATAAAAGAAATGGCAAGACTCGTACCTGCAAAATAAAATAAAATAAAAACTGAAAAAAAAAGAAGCAAACAGTATGTTTTTATTGCTAATGGAGATGGTTTACCTAATATTCATTAGACTGTGTTCCCGAAGCAGGCTGGAAAAGGAAAGGAAAGGAAGGACTGGGTTCTGCTTCACAAGAGTTTTCGGGTTCCTAAGGGAATGATCTTAAGTCAAAAAGTATAGTTTTAGAAATCGGGGATCTGGGTTTTTGATCTGAAAGCGGTGGGTTACTTTTGTAGTTTCTTTGGGTTTATTCAAAAGCTTAAAGAAAAGAAAAACAATAAAAGAATGATCTTCTTTCTATTATCCTATGGTTTTCTTTATTCATTTACCCGTGAAAGAAAGTAAAACTCATACCTACAAATAATTTAAAAAAAAACCATTAAAACAAAATCATCATAAAAATAAATAAAATAGAGGATGAAAGTAGGATTTTTTTTTTATGATCCTAGGGTTTTCTTTGTCAGTATATTATCTTTTACTTGTAAAACAATATTGAATGGAGATTAAATCAAAACACGAGTTGACATTGAGAATAAAGGAGAAACGAAACAGCGAGAAGCAAAAAAAAAAAAAAAAGATATGATTAGGGCATGATTTTTTTTTTTTGGAGTATAGATTTGGGTTTTCATCGCCCACCCTGTTTGATGTGCGTCAAAAAAAAAATAGAAAAAAAGCCTAATAATTTCAAGACTCGCAAATTTAATTGGTCTATATTTTCTAAAGTTGGACCAGAGGCTTTAAAAATCGAGCTTGATTCATCTTTTAACCACAACAAAGGAAATTCACCTGAAATCATATTATTAATATGTGGCTCCACTTTATTATTTTGTTTTTAGTTGCTCTCATTATCCAGAAAACATAGTTAGAATCGGTAATCAAGACATGCATAAAGGAACCACGCATCTCATCTAGCAGTAACTACAACTAAATCTCCAACCCAACTTTAAGAAAATTCCCGAATAACCCAACCTAGTCAAGCAAATTAAGGATGCTAATAATCTTTCAGCAACTGAGAGAGTTTTATTGAAATGGTGAAGTCGAGTTATTTAGTTGATAAACTTTCAGTATTTGGAAAGCTGAGAGGTCCATGTATAAGCAGAAGAAAAAACTTATTGTTAGAGCATAGCTCGGTTGAACTCACCAAGCGTTTGGTATGTCAAGTTTGGTTGTCATATTTTAGTATCAAACTCATCTAGAGTCGCTTGATTATATACTAAAGTCAACTTCGTTAAGGTTAGACTAGAAAATCTAGGAATGTTGAGACATACAAGTATTACTCCGAAGACCTGAAGAATGCGAATAGGTAACGAACTACAACGACGACATCATCCTTCTACTTGATGTTAGTAATATTGACTTGAACTGTTTCATTCATAACGTGTCTTTCAAGTCATGCTATATTGAAAACATAACTGCAAAGTTGTATATACTTTAATATTGTATATGATACTCTAGTGATGTGACATGATCATAATAGTATGATCATGGTATTAAGGAATTATACAACAAAGTATAACGCTTATCTTTTGAACTTCGTAAATATGACATCGACATAATCTTGTATATGGTGTTATGATTATGTGAATGGGTTATGGTGAAGATTTCATCCTAGGAAACAATGTTTTATATTTGTTTGAAGGAAGTACATTTATGAACTTGTTTCGTGAATTGAAAGGGAAATCAATAGGCTTATTGGTTCGGCTATTCATTGCAAATCTTTGAATGACCATATATGTGAGTTAGTAGAACAGATCTTAAATCGGATTATGTATCTTGGTATAACTAATCACAATGCATGAATTATGATTTGGTATGACCTGTTTCGATCATTGATGTAATCGATCCTAAGTAATCACCATGTGATGGTATGATCGATCCTTGTAATTGGTGTGACCGATCCTAGTACTTGGTGTGACCGATCCTTGGAATTGGTGTAACCGTTCCTAGTAACTGATGTGACCGATCACAAGTAATACCATGTGTAGATGGAACCAATCCTTGTAACTGGTGTAACCGGTCCTAGTGACTGGTGTGACCGATCACAAGAAATTCCATATTTAGGTATAACCGATCCTAGTGATCTGGAGAACCAATTGAACCCATATATGTGATTTGGTATGATCAATCACATAGTAGTCTTGGAATACAGGCAAACCATTTTTAAACTTGTTTGGAAGTGTGGTATAACCAATTCCAAGGATGCAAATCCATGTAAATATGAAATAAGGATTTGCAGTGAAAAGATGTCAACGTACTTTGAACACGAGGAGTAACTCCTATCATTTATTGTTCAAAGATATTCCTTGATACTCAAGGTGATCCCCTGCCGAAATAAATTAAAAATATTTTAATTAAGGTTTTTGATTTTATATGCATTAATTACCAGCAATTAATGTATAGATCTAGAGAATAAAAATTAGTAACGTGCATTTACTAATTGGAGATTTTCTATTGAGAGATTTCAGAAATATTGGACAAGCATTTATTGGAATTAGGAAAAACGAATTATGCCATTCATTTCATATCTTGAGAATATTTTCTGTTTTGGAAATTCCTTAGTGTCCAAACATCTTTGGTCTATAAATACCTAAGTTTGCATTTATAGCAAACTATCCTAAGAGCCAAGCAAACTTCATCTCTTGTTGTTTCTGGTGGAGCCGCCTATTCGGAGAGGAAAGTATCCTAATTAAGTGAAATCTCTTACGACCGCTCGTTTAAAGAATTTTGTGGGATCAAGAAGTTCTACGAGTATCGTTGGTGGGAAACTAGATAATTATAGTGTTATTAGTTTTCGATACGATTTGATTGACTATCGGTTGTTGAAACTTTGATTGCACCTAGTTTGTTTATGCTTGAGGATTTTCTCTTCTGATATAAGATTCACTCACACTAGATCAGAGTATCGACGGATGTTTAGAATTGTTGTTAGATCTAAAGACATCTTGTGATAATCCATTGTTAACAGGCTCCGTTCTGTGCGTGATTGATCACAAGAGATTCAAGTGGTGTTGTGCAGGTTATTGAAGATAAAAGAATATTTGAATACGAAGAACATTTCTTATTAGTTTTCATATCTTGTGAATTACCTTGATCGGTTGGGATCCAACTAGAATCGATTTATCTTTGATAGATTCGATTAATTAGTTGCGTGAGATAGGCATTCTCTATATTTCTCTTTGATATCTATATTGATTGAGTGTGAATCTATACTTGACTATTTCACTAGTTAAAGTTAGATTGATCTAACCAGAGAAAGGAGTTTATTAGATTAAACATAAGAGCCTTTGTCAACGACTCATCTAAATCTTAGAGTGGTTACCAAACAAATTATTTCTTTGATGTCTGGAATACGATCCAAAGGACTTGATATTCACTTGCGTGACTCTAGAAGTAGAAGGCGCAGTGATACTGAGGGTGAAAAAGCGGGGGTACAACAACTACACTCAATATTTCGATTAGCAATCTGTATGGACTAACTCCAATATACTTTCAAGAGAATCAACTAGACTCAATCTTAATAAAGTATATCAAAGAGTTATATCTCTCTTTCTCGATTCAATTCTTACTCAAGCAAATAGTAATCTGCGAGTCAAATTGAATACAAGAGAAATCACTTGAATGGTACCAAAGACCAATGTTCAAGTATCAATCAATTTCAATCAACAACCAAAGGTCGGATTTCCAATTGATTGATTCTAACGCATAACCTGTGATATTTCAATTATATAACAAAATATAATGCGGAAAAGAAATAAAACACACTGGAATTTTGTTAACGAGGAAACCGCTAATACAGAAAAACCCCGGGACCTGGTCCAGATTGAACACGCACTGTATTGAGACGCTAAAGACACTAGCCTACTACAAACTAACTTCGGTCTGGACTGTAGTTGAAACCCAATCAATCTCACACTGATCCAAGGTACAGTTGCGCTCCTTACGTCTCTGATTCCAGCAGGATACTACGCACTTGATTCCCTTAGCTGATCTCACCCACAACTAAGAGTTGCTACGACCCAAAGTCGAAGACTTTAATAAACAAATTTTGTATCACACAAAATTGTCTACGGTAATAGATAAATCTGTCTCCCACAGAAATACCTACAAGTTTTTGTTCCGTCTTTTGATAAATCAAGGTGAACATGAACCAATTGATAATCCGAAATTATATTCCCGAAGAACAGCCTAGTATTATCAATCACCTCACAATAATCTTAATCGACGCGGTGAAAGAAGATATTGTGGAATCACAAACGATGAGACGAACATGTTTGTGACTACTTTTATATCTTACCTATCAGAGATATTAATCTCAAGCCAATCGTTATGATTGTACTCAACACGATAGAATATGCAAGATCAGATCACACAACTACGAGAAAGTAGTATCGGTCTGGCTTCACAATCCCAATAAAGTCTTTAAGCCGTTAACTTGGTTTACAAGAAGAAACCTGAGGTTAAAGGAGAATCGACTTTAGATAATACAACTAGTATCACACAGGAGGTGTGGGGATTAGGTTTCCCACTTCCTAAGAGTTCTCCCTTATATAGTCTTTAAAATCAGGGTTTGTAATCAATGTTAGCTTGGTAACAAAGCATTCAATATTCACCGTTAGATGAAAACCTGATTAGATTCAAGCTAATATCTTTCAACCGTTAGATCAAAAACTTAACTTGTTACACACAAATGAAATGCACGATTTTAGGTTTGTGTAACCATATCCAAACGTGTACATTTGGTGGTTCAACAGTATTTAACCAAATGGTTAGCCATATGAGCACTTTCATATCAACCATATTCTTCTTCACCATAACTAGTGCAAATGACTCAAATGAACTAGTTAGAGAGTTGTTCAATTGTATAAATCTTATATAACTATACAAGACACAATCGAAGCAAAAATGATTTGATTCGCTCGAATCGATTCATGAAATTGATAGCCACGGTTTGCAATTTGCATTCCTTAGTTTATATAAATATAAGTTCACAGATAATCGTCTTTAGATATAACCAAATCAAGTTCGCGGACTTAAGTTCCCGGAGGGAGTCCACAAACTCCATCAGATATTCTCGGGATGAGAACTTCTGCCAGTTCACGGACTGGGTTCGCGGGCTGAGCTCACAGCTCTTGTTCCGGTTTTCCTGATCAACAAAGTACACATATTTTGGTTCAAGGAATAAGGACTTATACATATATGTGTTGCCACACAATGATTATATCCAACATTGGTTATATAATCTAAACTCTCATTTCAATCATTGAAACATTCTTAGAGGACGTTATATAGTTGTTATTCACAAACCATTTTTCATCAAAGCCATTTTCAAAGTGATTGAAACATAACATGACTTCCGTCACTAGGTAAAGATAAACTTGGACAAAGCGAAAGCTTATTAACACATATTTCGAGAAATAGATAGGCGAGATAAACTCGGCTCGAAATAGCAAATGTGTATAATCAAAGTCTATATAGCAAAACGACTTTTGTCTCAAGATAGTAGATAGACTTTTGAGTGATAGATAAGTTCAAGTCTCCACATACCTTTTAGTCGATGAAGTTCCACCAGTTCCTTGAATAGTCTTTCGTCTTGTATGATTATCTCCATGGAGTTCTTGAGCTCAACTACACTTTTTATCCTAGTACGAGACTTAGATATAGTAGACTAGAAATCAAGACTTAGAATTTTGATCACTAACATTGACAAACATGCTTGAGATAGCAACGCATGCGATTTCGACCGAGCAATGCTCTAAAAATCTCCCCCTTTGTCAATTTTAGCGACAAAACTATCAATACATATGAAATACAAAAATAAATAAATAAACTTTTGTAACTCCTATTCCACATGCCTAATCTTCAACATTACTCGAAATCTTCATCACTTCTCCAATGATCCCAAAGGTTGTAAGTTCAGCATCATCGTTATTGAAAATCCGTAGCTATAACAATGAGAAAACATAATTCTCAATCATCGTTATACAGTGTCATAGTCTCATTATGAAGCATCAAAGTTCAATTGTATCACAACTTCGACAACAATACTATGGTGATATGTATCACTCCCCCTTAGTCAATACTCCATCTCACATGGAAACCACTCCCCCTTACATAGTGATCCGAAAACCATATGTTTGTAGTGTGAACTACATATTAATTCTCCCCCTTTTTGTCAATAAAATTGGCAAAGGTACGAAAACGGGATCCTAATAATGAAATTTCCAAAAGAGACATTTCATGACCAAAAGAAAGCATTATCAACTTGTTTAGATGCAATCATAAAGCCGAAGCTAAATGCATTCATCAAGGAGTTTATAAAGATACAAGATAACCCCTACAATATTCCACAGCCACACTCCCCACAAAGATTTGGAAATTAAACACAAGTTCAATTAAGAAATCTCCCCCATATAATGTCATTCCCGAAAGAACAAGAAGAGCGACCTTAATTTCAAAAGAAAAGAAGGATTTCTTTGGACATAACAAATCACATACGAATATGAATTTGAATCCAAAAATACTCAATTAGATTAATCATAAGAGAACCCATAATTAATCTAATCGGAAATATACAACCAAATTAACCACAAAAAGTGATGAATTTAATTGATCATGCTCGACATAAGTGAATTTACGGAGCCTCACAGTAATACATAAAAAATATGGATCAGGGAAGATCAATACTGCGGAATATAAGGATTCATTCTATTTTCCATCACTATTCGCATAATGACATACAATAGACATAATCCTTGTCAACAAAAGATTTTAACCTATCTTCCATCAATAAATGACATAATAGGTGTATTTGTCAAAAGTTCATTCATTCTTTTATCAATACATGCATATTGACAAATGAAAGACTTAACTTTTAACAAGGTATGGGACAATCACAGTTCACGGACGCAAACACACATATCCCATAAAAAATTGCAATATATGAAACCATAAAGATTGATACTGCAAAAATCATCTTCCAAACAATTTTAGAATTTAAGTAAATAAATCTAGAAACATTGAAGATGAAAACGTTGGACATAGCTATGTGTAATCAAAATAATGGCTATTCCAAACTCTAGAAATCCTTCTAAAAAACAAGAATAAATTCCCATAAGAAGTTTCCTAGGCACCAAGACAAACTCGTAATGCACGTATAAGATGATTTGTCCTTAGAGGGTAGAATCAATCTATTTCGCCCGGATTTACACCAAGAATAGCTACCAAAGGCGTATAAAAATATTTTCTTAACAAAGAAGATCATACAAAGTCATTAACGACCATGCACCGTAGTTCACATAAAATGATTGTGAACATTCAAGAATCCCATAGTAATGCGTGTTACTGCCCATTCTTGAACTTCCTTCTTTGTGATTCACCAACAACGTTCTTGTAAAAGATACAAATGATCTTAGAAGAGTAGTACTCCAAGAATCCAAGTGCCCAAGTCCAAGAGAAGTGGAACAAGTGCGACGAGACGGAGCAAAACACTCAAAAACAAGAGGCAGGAAAAATACCAATCTTAACTCATCCAAATTCAAGGTTTCTCATTTCCATTTTCAAGAGAATTCAAAGAGGAAGATAATGCAAAAAAATGAGGTCAATCCGAGTTCGGGCGAAGAAGATACGGCCAAAATAAGTTTACCGAATATCGACGTCTACAGGAAAGTGTGCATACGGGTTTGCAAACGAATTTTCATGACCTGGAGCAGTATGCAAACAGGTATGCGTACTTAAACCCCTGAATTTTGATTTTAAGTGATGTTATGTATACGTGGTAGGTGTACCATGAAGTCCAAACCTCCCAAACTACTATTTTCAACCCTATACGTTTAAGAACCTTAAACATAGATCAAGTTAGGTAGAAATGAACAATAAGCAAGGTACATGGATCATTATTAAAACACAAATATTGCTCAGGTTTATAGACATACCTTTTTAGAAGAATCCAGTTGAATTCTACAGCCTTACCGAACATAATCTGTGTGCCCCAATTCTCGTGCTTCCCTCACCGTGTACATAGCAGGGCATTCCTTGGTGGGGATGCACTTACAACACAATCAAGTTGTGTTGGGTTGAACAATGTATTGCTCACCACAAGTGACCTTTGGATTATCATGAAAGAGATCGATTTTAGAACCTTTCACATCCAATTCCATTTTTCCAAAAAACTTGTTAAGTTCCATCATCATGGATACTGCCTTCTCCATAGTCATGGAATTTTCTGGAAGATCATTCCTTTTCACACTCAAAGTATCATTGGATTTCTTTGGTACCCACTTCTGAGTGCGTTTAGGAACAACCGGTACCTTCTTACCATTACTCTCTTCTAGAATTATCGGAAGAGAATTGGATTGACTATTCTTTTTCAAGTTAGTCTTTCTCCAATTGGGAGCATCGGATCTTGTCTTCGTATTTATGAAGTTATCCTTTTGATAACCATTACGATTGTGAAAAGGGTACTATGACGTCTATAGGCAAAACTAGGATTATCACAACACCGATTCCTTTGCCTAAAGGTTGGACAGTTACAACCTGTAACGTTAAGGGGATTAGTCTTAACATGTGATCTTGGTTTCACAACTTATTGTGATGCCCAAACAAGAACATCATGAAGTTTCTCATTCCTTATACGGAAACGACATTTCCTTTCCAGGTGACCTTTATTTCCGCAATAGTGGCAAACATAAGGAATGTTCTTACCTCTATCTATGTGTGCTGACTTTAGAGGTTGATATACTTTTCTCTTTCGAACTTTTACTTCCGGTGAAGGTATTTCACTTTTTCCATCAGTGAAAACCTTTTGTTGAGAAGAATCACTAGCCCTGAAATTTTTTAGCTCTTTGCTAATACTTGGAGCATCTATTCCCTTATAGCCCAATCCTCGTGTATCACGATGATTTTTACTTGATCCTAGCATAGAGGTTAATTTGCTTGAACTAGTATTGAACTTTTTCAAGTCATCTTCCAACATCTTGATTTTATCAAGAGCATCAGTTAAATCATCCTCAATGCGTTTTTCTCGAGCGAGATAAGCTCTTTATCTTTCGTCAAAACTTGTTTACTGGGAGTTAAATCCTTGCTTCAGATTCTGCAAGTTTCTCTTCCAACAAACAATACTTTTGATAAAGATTATCACATTCAAGTGAATTCATACGTAGGTTTTCCTCATAATCCTTGAGGATCGATTCGTTAGAACGATTCGAAACATAAACACCTGCGTAACATCTACTCAATTTCTTGTTTTCTCGACAGAGAGGAGTCAGAAGAGGAGTGACATGAGAAGTTGTCATCTTCTTCTTTCCTAACGAAGTCAAAACCTTCACATACTCAGAGACTTCCTCATCAACATCTCTATCAATATCTGAATCACCTTCATCAGAAAGTTCATCTAGCTGTTCTTCTAGGCGTGTTTCCCAGACTTCAACAGGTTTTACATTAAGAGAATGTGTAGATACTGACCTAGATGTCATAGTCCTCTCTGGTGAATCTAAGCTTTGAAAATCATCTGGTAATTTATGAACATGTACGTTATTAGAGATAGACTCGTCCATAATCATATCGCTACAAACACAGACTGATAAGGTCTTTAAACGTGTTTGCCTGCTCTGATACCAATTGAAAAAGCCGGGGTACAACAACCACACCCAATATTTCGATTAGCAATCTATATGGACTAACTCAAATATACTTTCAAGAGAATCAACTAGACTCAATCTTAATAAAGTATATCAAAGAGTTATATCTCTCTTTCTCGATTCAATTCTTACTCAAGCAAATAGTAATCTACGAGTCTAATTGAATACAACAAAAATCACTTGAACGGTACCAAAGACCAATGTTCAAGTATCAATCAATTTCAATGAACAACCAAAGGTCGGATTTCTAATTGATTGATTCTAACGCACAACCTGTGATATTTTAATTAAATAACAAAATATAATGTGGAAAAGAAATAACACAGACACCAGAATTTTGTTAACGAGGAAACCACAAATGTAGAAAAACCCCGGGACCTAGTATAGATTGAACACACACTGTATTAAGCCGCTACAGACACTAGCCTACTACAAACTAACTTCGGTCTGGACTGTAGTTGAACCCCAATCAATCTCATACTGATCCAAGGTACAGTTGCGCTCCTTACGTCTCTGATCCCAGCAGGATACTACACACTTGATTCCCTTACCTGATCTCACCCACAACTAAGAGTTGCTACGATCCAAAGTCTAAGACTTTAATAAACAAATTTGTATCACACAGAAAAGTCTACGGTAATAGATAAATCTGTCTCCCACATAAATACTTATAAGTTTTTGTTCCGTCTTTTGATAAATCAAGGTGAACATTAACCAATTGATAACCCAGACTTATATTCCCAAAGAACATCCTAGTATTATCAATCACCTCATAATAATCTTAATCGACGCGGCGAAAGAAGATATTATGGAATCACAAACGACGAGATGAAGATATTTGTGACTATTTTTATATCTTGCCTATCGGAGATATTAATCTCAAGACAATCGTTACGATTGTACTCAACACAATAGAATATGCAAGATCAAATCACACAACTACAAGAAAGTAGTATCGGTATAGCTTCACAATCCCAATGAAGTCTTTAAGTCGTTAACCTGGTTTACAAGAAGAAACCTAAGGTTAAAGGAGAATCGACCCTACCTAATACAACTAGTATCACAAAGGAGGTGTGGGGATTAGGTTTCCCAGTTGCTAGAGTTCTCCCTTATATAGTCTTTCAAATCAGGGTTTGCAATCAATGTTAGCTTGGTGACAAAGCATTCAATATTCACCGTTAGATGAAAACCTGATTAGATTCAATCTAATATCTTTCAACCGTTAGATCGAAAACTTAGCTTGTTACACACAAATGAAATGCACGATTTTAGGTTTGTGTAACCGTACCCAAACATGTACATTTGTTGGTTCAACAGTAGTTAACCAAATGGTTAGCCATATGAGCATTTTCATATCAACCATATTTTTCTTCACCATAACTAGTTCAAATGACTCAAATGAACTAGTTAGAGAGTTGTTCAATTGTATAAATCTTATATACTATACAAGACACAATCAAAGCAAAAACGATTTGATTCACTCGAATCGATTCATGAAATCTATAGCCACGGTTTGCAATTTGCATTCCTTAGTTTATATAAATATAAGTTCACAAATAATCGTCTTTAGTTATAACCAACTCAAGTTCACGGACTTAAGTTCCCGGAAGGAGTTCACAAACTCCAACAGATATTCTCGGGATGAGAACCTCCGCTAGTTCACAGACTGGCTTCGCGGACTGAGCTCACAGCTCTTGTTCCGGTTTTCCTGATCAACAAAGTACGCATACTTTGGTTCAAGGAATAAAGACTTATACATGTATGTGTTACCACAAAATGCTTATATCCAACATTGGTTATATAATCTAAACTCTCATTTCAATCATTGAAACATTCTTAGACGATGTTATATAGTTGTTATTAACAAACCATTTTTCGTCAAAGCCATTTTCAAAGTGATTGAAACATAACATGACTTTCGTCACTAGGTAAAGATGAACTTGGCCAAAGCGAAAGCTTACCAACACATAACTCGAGAAATAAATAGGCGAGATAAACTCGGCTCGAAATAGCAAATGTGTATAATCAAAATCTATATAGCAAAACGACTTTTGTCTCAAGATAGGATATAGAGTAGATAGAATTTTGAGTGATAGATAAGTTCAAGTCTCCACATACCTTTTATTCGACGAAGTTCCACCAGTTCCTTGAATAGTCTTTCGTCTTGTATGATGATCACCATGGAGTTCTTGAACTCAACTACACTTTTTATCCTAGTCCGAGACTTGGCTATAGTGGACTAGAAATCAAGACTTAGAGTTTTGATCACTAACATTGACAAACATGCTTGAGATAGCAATGCATGCGAGTTCGACCGAGCAGTGCTCTAACAGGGGGAACTAAGTAGCTAGGGGTAGTCTGCTTGGTCTCAACTATACGAAGTTGGTATTAGATTTTGTATAACGTCTTAATTATGAGAGTATTCAAACTTGGACTAGGTCCTGGGGATTTTCTGTATTTGCGATTTCCTCGTTAACAAAATCTTTTTGTGTCTTTTACTTTGATTTCCGCATTCTAGTTGTTTATTATAATAAAGTAAAATACACATATACGTTAACTCCGTAATACTTGATAGTGATCCTATAGAGTTTGGTTATTACCGAACCTATTATCAAGTAACACACTTTGTTGTAGTGTTGTCTCGATATTGTATTCATAGTCAATCACACAAGTTATCTTGTTGTTGTATTGTCTCGATCTCGTATCCATAGACAATCACACGAAGTGTGAACCGAATCGTTGTATTATCGCGACTCTGTCCATAAACAATCACGTTCAGCAGAGGACTTATAGGTTGAAACAAAAAGATTGTTGTGTATTTGGGTACCCTCGTCTTTTCACTTATGAAAGTAAACTCACACATGGGCAAGCTGGTTTTTCGCTCATATTGCTAACATAAAATAAACTAATCTGTAAGAAAAAAAATCCGCATCAGCTTTTCTAAAGTAGTGCGTGATTGGCGTTCTCACATCTAGTGTTATTGAAGCAGTTAGGAATACTAAATAACATAATCATATTGATATCTCTATCTACATAAAACTAACCATATAAAGAAAAATCATTAGTTTCAGAGTCAAAGACAACAAACTTCTGTCACCTTCGATTCGTAAAAAACACATTGGATTTAATCAGCCTTGAGATTAAATTAATACACCTGAAATTCAACATGGGTGAAATAATTCACATAGTCAAGTTGTAGATAGAATGCAAAAGGGAAAACGGTGAGCATTAATTTTACCAACAACAAATCCATATTTAGTACCGGTGGTGACATCCAAAATACTATAATCAATATCCATATTACTCTTATAGATTTTACATTACCTCTCTCATTGCTTCAAACAATAATTCACCCCTATCATCCCCCATCATGGTAACTAATAAACAACAAACAGTGATAAACTAAATTAATAATCACAGTACCAAGCTTATAAAAATTTAACAGCATAATCCTAAATTTTACAAAGCAGTGAGTTGTTTTTTACTTTCAGTGCATGAATAAGTGCCTCAGTCTTAATTAACTCAATATTGTAAGCCTCGTTTTGTTCATATTTGAGTGCATGGGGATATCGATAAGAGAGTGTCCTGGATCCCCCTACGCCATGTACACATATATTATTTCCCTAACAGTGCATGATCCAAAGTATATTTTGTAGATATCATATTACCAAATTTTTATGCGATAATTTATCTTTCGATTACCTTGGTAAGCTATTCTGTTTTTTTTTTTTTGAAGAATGAAGATACTTCATAAGGCTGCCAATAAACATAATGCATATGTACAACAAGGAAATATACTGCATGTTTTAAGACATGGGACCTTATTGGTCTTTGATGTAATAACAATGACTGAGTACATGATATATATAACTTCCATTATAGCCTTTACTTGGTGTTTGATCATCCGTTCTCAAAACAAACTCTGTCTGACCATCAACAAACTGAGCTGACATGACTTGTAACTAAAAATGTGAAATTTATACTCCACACCACAACAAATTATCATTACTATCAATAATACGACTAACACTACCAAGTAGTTTTCATGCGGTTATGATTGATCATTCAAATGTAGGTGAAATCATTGAGAAACACGGTAATATTCAACACCCTAACATGAATCCTCTTTAAAAAAATTGTTGTATCACCCCCTTGATTTATACTGACGAATCCATATCATCAAAAAAAAAGAAGTTTGTGAGCTACAAAGAGAATGCAAATTAAGCAATTGATGACTAAATTGTTAGAGCATAGATCGGTGGAACTCACCAAGCATTGGTATGTCAAGTTTGGTTGTCATATTTTAGTGTATCAAAAACTCGTCTAAAGTCGTTTAGTTAAATATTAGAGTCAACTTCGTTTAGGTTAGACTAGAAAGTCTAGGAATTTTGAGACATATAAATATTACTCCGAAGACCTGAAGAATGTGAAGAAGTAGCGAACTACAACGACGACATTATCCTTTCACTTGAGGTTAGTAATATTGACTTGATCTGTTTCATTCCTAACGTATCTTTCAAGTCGTGCTATATTAAAAACATAACTGCGAAGATGTATATATTGTATAACACTCTAGTGATGTGACATGATCATAATAGTATGATCATAGTATTAGGGGACTAGACTACGAAGTATAACGCTTATCTTTTGAACTTCGTAGACATGACATCGACATAATCTTGTATATATTGTTATGATTATGTGAATGGGTTATGGTGAAGATATCATCCTAGGAAAGAATGTTTTACATTCATTTAACGGAAGTGCATTCATGAACTTGTTTCGTGAATTGAAAGGGAAATCATTAGGTTTATTGGTCTGGCTATTCATTGCAAATCTTTGGATGACCAATATGTGTGAGATGGTAGAACCGATCGTAATTATGTTATGTATCTTAGTATAACTAATCACAATGCCTGACTTATATGATTTGGTATGACTGGTTTTTATTAATTGGTGTAAGCGATCCTAAGTAATCACCATGTGTTGGCATGATCGATCCTTGTAATTGGTGTGACCGATCCTAGTAATTGGTGTGAGCGATCACGAGTGTTGTGTAATCGATCCTTGTAATTGGTAACTGGACCTGGTAATTGGTGTAACTGGTGTGACCTATCACACGCAATACCATGTGTAGATGGAAACGATCCTTGTAACTGGTGTAACCGATCCTAGTGACTGGTGTGACCGATCATAAGTATTTCCATATTAAGGTATAACATATCCTAGTGATTGGTAGAACCGATTGAACCCATGTATGTGATCTGGTATTTGATCAATCACATAGTTGTCTTGGAATACAGGGAAACCAATTCTTTACTTGTTTGGAAGTGTGGTATGACCGATTCCGAGAATGTAAATCCATGTGAATATGAAATAAGGATTTACAGAGATAAGATGTCAACATACTTTGAACACGAGCAGTAACTCTTATCATTTTTTGTTCAAAGACATACCTTAGTACTGAAGGTGATCATGTGCCGAAATAAATTGAGAATCTTTTAATTAAGGTTTTTGATTTTATATGCTTTAATTACCAGCAATTAAATGCATATCTCTAGAGAATAAATTAGTAATTTGCATTTACTAATCGGAGATTTTCTATTGAGAGATTTCGGAAATATTGGACAAGCATTAATTGGAAGTAGGAAAACCGAATATTGACAATCATTGCAAATCTTGAGTGACTGACCTGTGAGGAAGGCTCGAGGAAAAATGCATATTGATTAGTTTCGAGGTTGTTATGTGTTTGTAAGTAAAAGACATCACTTGCATTTGATAGACACATTAAACACTTACTCTTGGATACTAAGTTATTTAATTATTATGAACATTCTCTCATACTCATAACTTATTATTGTTAAGTGGAGAATCTTTATTTCCTCTTAGCTATTTGAAAATATGCACCTGCGACTTAAGAGTGATCAAGAGTTATAATAGATTTGGTGGATATATCATCCGTAAATTAACCCTCACGAGACGATAACTCGTCCACTAGGATCGCCCAGGGATTTAAGTCTGGTTACACATGCTAAATATAACCGTGATTCCTACAAAAGTGAGTTATGTTAGTTTAGGTAGGCACTTCGCTCGAGGACTAGCTGAAGGCACGTATCAAGAATTTGATAATAAGTGCATAATGTACATAATCTTAGTGTCGATTCTATACCTATATTTTCTAAATTTATTACCTTTTACCTTGTATTACTCTTGTTTAGTATTTTATGTGCCAGATTAGGTGAATTATCCGAAAAAAGTGGAAATGGTTGAAACGAGCTAAAAAAACAAAGTACTGCAAGTGAAAAAAGATCAAATACCATGAGGAACTTGTTCGAATTCAAAAGTCTTTACCTCTATCTTGTAGAATGCACAGAGAAAAATGAGGTCATTGCGACGATAAATGAAGAATTTATGAGAAAAACAACGAAAAAGCATGCATAAAATATAAGGTTCAGAAGCCAGACGATTATTGGAATAAAATTAGATAGAAAACATCATTTTTTAAGTCTCCATAATGGACAAATATTTGGGGGGAGAACTTGCAGATTCTAGCATGACGCGAGACACTACTTTGATGTATGTTTACTTATAAATTGAGGAAAAATGATTCCAATAAGACCTGAAGACCTAGAATCGTTGTATATATATATAAGAAGACTTCCCAAACTATAAGAAATCATCATTATATCTATACACCTCGGAACACAAGAAGCAAATGAATTTGGAGTGGATTAGGGTTTTCCCCTTTAGGGGATAACCATGACACTTTCTTATTCTTCCTCCTCTAGTCATGTATATTTTTTATGAGTAGTTGATTCTTTTAGTGTTTGGGGATGTATTCTAAAGCCCTAAATATGCGAATCAATCATGCTGGTCATTTTTAATATTTAAGATCACCTTTTATCTTTCAAATTCTATTTTTAATATCGCCATGTATGATTGAATGTTTGTTAGTTTAGGATGCATACTAAGTGAATACTTATTCATATTTAAAGCTAAACCAGGGTCTAGAGATACGAAATAGTTGATGACCCTATTTTAAGTAGCATATATACTGTGATTGTTGATTGTATCCAGAACATTCGTGTAATTGCATGTAAAAACTTGACTTATATTAAATAGATTACTCCTACAACATTTGTCACATTGATTATCCTAATTCAAAGAAACTAATGCTTTTAGAGGACTAAAATTAATAACACTTGGCATTAAGTTATTCTCTGGGTAGTACTTGCAAATTTATCGTTATGGTATGGCGACACAAAGAATTCACCAGAGTATGTTTTTGATGGGGGTACTCTAGGCCTATTGGCATATAAAAGATAAATGTTAAATCTAGTTGATTAATGAGATGTTTGGTGATAAAAGATATTGTTAGATCACTGCTCGGTCGAACTCGCATGCTTTGCTATCTCAAGCATGTTTGTCAATATTAGTGATCAAAACTATAACTATTGATTGCTAGTCTACTTATAGATGTCTAGGACTAGGATATAGATTGTGTAGTTGAGTCTTAGACTTCACGATGTTCATCATTTGAAGACGAAAAACTACTAAGGAGAGCTTGTGGAACTTCATCGACAAAAGGTATGTGGAGACTGAAACTCATCTATCACTTAGAAAGTCTATTTCTACTCTATCTCCTATATTGAGACATAAGTCGTGTTACAATATAGTTTCTATTATAGACATTTGATATTTTGAGCTGAGTATAACTCGCTTACATATTTCTCAGAATATGTGTTGGCAAGCTTTCGCTTCGACCAAGTTCATCTTATATTTTTGACGCAAGTCAAAAGATGATCATGTGAAAATTGTCGAGGAACATCTTACATGGCCATTGTCATCCTCTAAGAAAATTGCTTTGATTCTTGGAATGTTTGTGTGATACAATCATTTGATATAAACTTGGAATGTTTCGTTATGATTATTTCAATAACTTGAAAATTGCTTTGATGCTGATAGTGTGTGAAAACGGCTATTGCCATCCTATAAGAAAGTTTCAATGATTGAAATAAGAGTTTAGAACACTTAACCATTATTGGATATGTCATGTTGTGTACTCTTGCACATATGTAATCCATGTCCTGGAACCATAGTATGCGTACCTGTTGGCTTGAGAAATCCGGGAACCTAAGTATGCGCACCCGTTCGCGTACTGGCGTAAGGTTCATGTCCGAATATTTCTGTTGGAATTGGAAGTTCGTGTACCCGTTTGCGTACTGGCGAAAACCAATTTTGGTCTGGGTATTTCAAGTATGCGTACTCGTTTGCATACTTGAAGGTTAAAGTTCTAAAATCGGTTATGTTCATGAACTTAAACATTTATAAAATAAGGAATGCAATCTTTGCAAACCGTGGCTATAATTTTCATGAACTAATTCGAGTAAATCAAACCGATTTTGCTTCAATTGTGTTCTTGTATAATCATATGAGAATATAGCAATTGAACAACTCTTTAACTAGTTTCACTTGAGTCATTTGAACTAGTTATGGTTAAGATGAACAAGGTTGATATGAGAGTATTCATATGGCTAACCTCGGTTAACTATTATTAAACCAACATGGTGTACACGTTTAGGTATGGTTACATAAACCTAAATGAGGTTACATTTCATTTGTGTGTAACAAGCTAAGTTAGATCTAACGGTTGAAATATATTAGCTTGGTTGAATCAGGTTTTTCATCTAACAGTAAATATTGAATGCTTTGTTACCAAGGTAACTTAGATTGCAAACCCTGATTTGAAAACTATATAAAGGATAACTCTAGCAACTGGGAAACCTAATCCCCACACTTTTGTGTGTTACTAGTTGCATAACTGGAGTCAATTCTCCGTTAACTTTAGGTTTTTCTCGAGACCCTGTAGGTTAACGACTTGAAGACTTCATTGGGATTGTGAAGCCAGACCCAACTATTTTCTCTGTAGTTGTGTGATCTGATCTTGCATCTTCTATCGTGTTGAGTACAATTGGAATAATTGGCTCGATATTAATATCTCGATAAGCAAGATAAAAGTAATCACAAACATATTCGTCTCATCGTTTGTGATTCCACAATATCTTATTTCGCTAGTCGATTAAGATTATTGTGAGGTGATTGATAATACTAGGTTGTTCTTCGGGAATATAAGACCGGTTTATCAATTGGTTCCTGTTCGCCTTTATTTATCAAAAGACAGGAAAAAATTCATAGGTATTTTTGTGGGAGACTGATTTATCTATACCAATAGACTTTTCTGTGTGTGACAGATTTGTTTATGAGGTCTTCGACTTTGGGTCGTAGCAACTCTTGGTTGTAGGTGAGATCAGCTAAGGGAATCAAGTGCATAGTATCCTGCTGGGATCAGAGACCTAAGGAACATAATTGTACCTTGAATCAGTGTGAGATTGATTAGGGTTCAACTGCAGTCCAGTCCGAAGTTCATTGGTAATAGGATAGTGTCTGTAGCAGCTTAATATAGTGTGGTGTTCAAAGCTGGACTAGGTCCCGGGGTTTTTCTGCATTTGCGGTTTCCTCATTAACAAAATTCTGGTGTCTGTGTTATTTCTTTTCCGCATTATATTTTGTTATATAATTGAAATATCACAGGTTGTGCATTAAGATCACTCAATTAGATAATCCAACCTTTGGTTGTTGATTTAAGACATCGACATAATTGTATGAATGCTATTGTGATTATGGGTATGGGTATGGGTGAATATTTCTTCCTAGGAAACAATGTTTACATTCGTTTAAATGAAGTAAATTCATAAACTTGTTTTGTGAATCGAAAGGGAAATCGCTAGGATTATTGGTATTGTTATTCATTGCATATCCTTGGATTACCAATATGTGTGATTAGTACAACTGATCATAATTTATTACTCCCTCTGTCCAACTTTACTTTCCTAAATTGTGTTTTTTTTAACAAATTTGCACCAAAAAATTAGTATATTTCCAATTAAAATTTTCTAATTATCAAGAAAGAAACAAAAATTAGGATATGAAAACTAGTATATTGAACAAACAATTTGAAAGATCGATGGTGTATGTGGAAGTAATTTGAATTTCTTTCAAGTTTTTGCAAAATCCAAATTAAGCAAGTAAACTTGGACGGAGGGAGTATGTATCTTGGTAAAAGTATTCACAGTGCCTGACTTATGTATTGGTATGACTTTTATTAGTGTAACCGATCCTAAGTAATCACCTAAGATGGTATGATCGATATTTGTAATTGGTGTGACCGATCCTAGTAATTAGTGTGACCGATCACAAAAGGTGTGTAATCGATCCTTGTAATTGGTGTAACTGATCCTGGTAATTGGTGTAACTGATCCTGGTAACTGGTATGACCTATCACAAGTAATACTATGAGAATATGGTAATCGGTCCTGGTAATTGATGTAACCAATTTGGTAACTGATGTAACCGGTTCCATTAACCATATTAAGGTAGAACCGATGCTTGTGTTTGGTAGAACCGTAAACCCATGATTAGTGTGTTGATATAGTTCTTGGAAATCAGATGAACCAGTTCTAAACTTGTTTGGAAGTGTGGTATAATCGGTTCCAAGATTGTAAATATGAAAGAGGATTTACAAAGAAATAAGATGTCGACATACTTTGAACATGTTCAGGAACTCTTATCTTTTATTGTTCAAAGATATTCCTTAATGACTCAAGGAGATCCCAGACCGAAATAAGTTGAGAATCTTTTAATTAAGATTGTTAATTTTATATGCTTTTAATTACCAGCAATTAAAATGCATATCTCTAGAAATTAAAAACTGGTAATATGAATTTACTAATTGGAGACTTTCTAGTAGGATTTCGGTTAATATTGGACAGAGCATTTCTAGGAATTATGAATACCGAATTTGGAAATATATTGCATATCTTGAGAAAATTTTCGGTTTTGGAAATTCCTTGGTGTCCAAACTTCCTTGGTCTATAAATACCCAAGTTTGCATTGCGAGCAAACTATCCTAAGAGCCAGCAAAACTACCTTCTTGTGTTGTTACTGGTGGAGCCGTCTATTCGGAGAAGAAAGTACCCTAATTAGGAGAAATCTCTTACGACCGCTCGCTTAAAGACTTCTTTGGGATCAAGAATCTCTACGAGTACCGTTGGTGGGAAACTAGATAATTGCAGTATTATTAGTTTTCAGTTTGATTTGATTGACTAACGGTTGTTGAACTTTGATTGCACCTAGTTTGTTTATTCTTGATAATCTTCTCTTCTGATATAAGATTCACTCAAAATAAATCGAAGTTTCGACGGGATCTTTAGAACTGTTTGTACATCTAAAGACGTCTTGTGATAATCTATTGGTAACAAACTCTGTTCTGTGCGTGATTGATCACAAGAGATTCAAGTTGTGGTGTGCAGGTGTTTATTGAAGATGTAAGAAGATTTGAAAACGAAGAAGATTTCTGATTTAGGTTCATAATCTTTGATGTGCATAAAACTTGATCGGCTGGGATCCTACTATAATCGGTTTTATCTTTGATATATTTGATTGATTAGTTGCGTAAATCGGTATCAGTATTTTGCATCTTGATATATCATATTATTGATTGCATAATCTAAACTCTGCTACTTTGGTAGTTGTTGGATAGATTGATCTAAACCCGATAAAGGAGTTTATTGGATTAAACAGAAGAGCCTTTGTCTAACTCATATCACTGAGATTGAATAGAGTTGTTGCCGAACAGATTTATTGTTCCTTTACTGTTTGGAATACGAACCAAAGGAATTGTTCCAGTGCGTGCACTTATTGAATGTCGGAATTGCAGGGATACTGAAGAAACTAGGTGAACTATAGGTTTAGTTGCTTGGTCTCAACTATACGAAGTTAGTGTGATTTTGTATAGCGGCTTAGTTCTGAGAGTATTCAATTCTGGACTAGGTCCCGGGGTTTTTCTGCATTTGCGTTTTCCTCGTTAACAAAATCTTGTTGTGTCATTTACTTTTGTTTTCCGCAATTATAATTGTTCTTATTATAATTTAAGTAAATTACACAAACGTTAACTCCTTATTACTTGATAATGATCCTATAGTGTTTGGTTAAGTTCGAACCTATTATCAAGTAATCACACTTTTATTGTTGTATTATCTCGATCTTGTATCCATATACGACCATGCAAACTGTGAATACCGATTCGTCGTATTGTCTCGACTCAGTCCATAGACAATCACTTTCGGTAAGAGGACTTATATGTGGAAAAGTTTAAGATTGTGGTATATTTGGGTACCCTTGTATTTTCAATTGGTATCAGAGCAGGCAAACACGAAAAGATCTAACAATCTGTGTTTGGTGCGATCCAACTTATACGAATTGAATCTATGTCTGATTTAGTTAACATACCACCAAGATTTAATGAGACAAATTACCCATTATGGAAATCTGCCATGAGAGACTTTCTTCACTGCCGAGATTTTAATATATGGCTATTAATTGAAGACGGATATCAACGTCCGAAAGAGGAATATTCGGAAACTGAGTTCAAACGCTTAGCGTTCTATACCTATGAAGAAAGAGCTCTTGCAAAGCAGAATTATGATCGATTGAATGCCACAATATATGCAGTAAGACATGATCTTCTACATCATGTTCTGTCATGTGAGACTTCTAAGGAAGCATGGGATGTTCTTGAGACTATATTTGAATGAAATGATTCCGAAAGGGAAGAAATACTTCTTTCTATTTCATCTGAATGGGAATACCTTAAAATGGATGGTAACGATACCTTCGAGGAGTTTAACTCTAAATTTTTTGACATTGTCAATGCCTCTTTCTCACTTGGAAAGGCTATACCTGAAAAGGAAATAGTATGCAAGATTCTTAGATCGTTACCATCCAAATACGAATCTAAGAAACATGCCATAATATAGGCCAATGATCTTTTGATGCTTTCTCGAAGCTCTCTTATAGGAAATCTAAAGATATTTGACAAAGAAACTATGCTGAAGAGACGAAATGTTGGATATAATATCTCAGCTAATACAGATCAATCTTCGAAAGAAGTATGTATAAAACAGGACTGAGAAACGTTGTCAAGAGGATGAAATACTTGTTGATAAAGAGCTTAACTCAACAATTCTTCTCCTAACACAACGGATTAAGAATATTTTATTGAAAGATAAATTTAATCCTGACACATTATCTTTTTGTTATGAAAAAGGTAATGAAGAAATCCAATGTTTCAAATGTCGTAGATTCAGACATATGGGAAAGCAGTGTTCTAGCAAAAAAGCTCAGAAGTGCTATAAGGCGTACATTTCTACTTTAGATAATATTCCGGAGGACAAACCCTGTGAAGGAACATTAAGCTATAATGCACTTCTTGCTAATTCTAACAGTGATGAATCTTGTGAGCCTAATCAACTCCTAAAGAACTATTTAGAAAAACTTGACTTGGGAATTAAAGAAAATCAAAAGTTAAGTCTAGAAATTGAAAAGCTTTTGGAACCCCTATCAGATAAAACTCAAGTGGTAAAATCTGAGCAAGAAAAATTGGTTAAAAAACCAAAAGAGTCAGAATCTAATTTTTCTGATAATATGCAAAGTTCTTTATGTGGAGGAAACAACCACACTGCATTCTTCCATGGAAATCTCCGTTAAAATAAATTTATCAAGGCTCTTCGCAAGGGTATAAAGATTTTGAAGAGTGATGAGTTTATTAGATCTCAAAAGGAAGATGCAAACTCTTATAATAAAAAGGGAAAGAAAGAACACAAATAAACACAGACTATTGTGTTTATAAGTCATCCTAAGAATGTCTTTGTCAACTGTAGTGAGAATAATCCTCACCTCAACACACACTGATTGTGTTGAATTGTGCATCCTCACATGTTTCCCAAATGTATGATTGTGAGGAAGCATAAATCTGGGCATGATATACATATTTGTACCTTAGGTGAAAATAATCTTAGTCGATATCTTTTACTTTTGGGAAAAATGTATTCGGTTTCCATAAACCAAATTATCCCCTGTCTTTCTCCCATCATATATATATTCTTCTTGTCCAAAAGAAGACTATCTTGCTTCAATGGAGAATTCGGTAAAAGAAGGGTCATCTCTTGATGATTAAGCACTTTTTGCTTCGGTTATAACGGAAACCCATGATTCCTCTCAACGAAATCTCCTAGATTCGATAAGGAAACAAATTCTCACTATTATGAGTTGTATTAAACATCATGAGAATATGTTAAAGGATCTAAAAGATGTACTAGCTGATCTTCATCTTCAACTGGGTGAGATGAACAAATTATCTCTTGGAAAAGGAAGAGCTCGGGAGAATTTGAATCTAGTATTTGAAAGCGATCTTTACGAGACTCGCGATTAGAAACAAAATAGACATCAGTTTTTGATTTCTTTCAATTATTGTGTAAGGTCTATTGCTGAATAAAACTATCTATTTATGAATAAAATTATTACTTTATAATTTTTCTTGTGATAGTTTTTGATTACATAGCTTGTGCTTAAATGCTTTATATTATTCCTATGTGTATGGGATGTTTGATTTTGGTTCTCATAACCTTAATACTCGATCTCATATGATGTGAAAAGACGAAGGTACCAAAATATACCTCAATGTAAAACTTTTTCACTTATAAGTCCTTTCTCCGAAAGTGATTTTCTATGGACCAAGTCGAGACAATACAACTAATCAGTTCACATTTCGTGTTAGAGCACTGCTCGGTCGAACTCGGATGCGTTGCTATCTCAAGCATGTTTGTCAATGTTACTGATCAAAACTATAAGTCTTGATTTCTAGCCTATTTATAGATGTTCTGGACTAGGACATAGATAGTGTAGTTAAGCTTAGGTTTCACAGAGTTCATCATTTGAAGACGAAGAACTACTAAGGAGAGCTGTGGAACTTCTTAGACAAAAGGTATGTGGAGACTTGAACTCATCTATCACTTGGAAAGTCTATTTCTACTATCTCCTATATTGAGACATAGTCGTGTTAAGGTATAGTTTTTTCTATACACATTTGAGATTTCGAGCTGAGTATATCTCACTTATATATTTCTCGAAATATGTGTTGCTTTTCCATAATTCCTGGAAATGCACTGTCCAAATATTGACCGAAATCTCTTAGAAAATCTCCATGTATTAAATGCACATTACTAATTTTTATTTTCCAAATATAAAATTAAAAATCTTAATTAAAAGATTCTCAATTTATTTTCGATCCGGGATTCTCCTTTAGCTATTGAGGAATATCTTTGAACAATAAAAGATAAGCGTTACTGCACATGTTAAAAGTATGTCGACATCTTTACTTTGTAAGTCCTTTTTCATACTTACAATCATGCAATCGATTTGACAAGTTTAGAATTGGTTCATCTGACTTCCAAGAACTACATGATTGATTATCCTATCAAATCACAAAACATGGGTTTCACGGTTCTACCAAAACAAGTTTCGGTTCTACCTCCATGTGGGTACTAGAATTAGTCAGCTAGTTACCAAAAATTGGTTGACTAGGTACTAGGATCGGTTCCCACATATATATGTTATTTAACTTGTATTATGTGCACATGTCCATAGGATCGGTTCCTAATGTCTAAAAACATGTTGCACATGTTCATAGGATCAGTTCCCAATAATTAGAAACTTGTTGCACCTCTTACAAGGATTGATTCCCCTTTTGTAATCGGTTGCACCTCTTACTAGGATCGGTTCCCCTTTGCCTAGAGTTGGTCATACCAATTACAACAAATCGATCATACCATCTCAGGTGATTACTTAAGATCGGTTTCGCTAATAAAAGTCATACCAATACAAAAGTCAGGCCTTGTGAATAGTTTACCAAGAACATAAGCAAGTCATGAGCGGTTATGCTAAACACACATATTGGTAATTCAAAACATTTGCAATGAATAACAATACCAATAAGCCTAGCGATTTCCCTTTTGATTCATAAAACAAGTTTATGAATTGTACTTCCTTTAAACGAATGTAAAAACATTGTTTCCTAGGACGAAATCTTCACCCATTCCCATACATGATGTCTTATATACGAAGTTCAAAAGATAAGCGTTATACTTCGTATTGTATTCCTTAATACTATGTCTAACTAGAGTATAATCATTCACATCTTCGCAGTTATGTTTTCAATATGCACGAGTCTAGTATATAATCAAGCGACTCTTCAAATGAGTTTTGATTCACTAAAATATGATAACCAAACTTGACATACCAACGCTTGGTGGGTTCAACCGAGCTATGCTCTAACAATCTCCCCCTTTGTCAATTTTAGTGACAAAACTCTTACATCATATGGATAAACAAATTAGAAGAATTCATTACACATATGCTTGATTCCCAAATTCAAAAATACAATAATCTGTATACATTCAATCCATAAATGCCGCTGTTGACATTATAATAACAAAGCTAATACTACCCCTAAAGGTAAGATAGGTAGATTTTCAATCCGCACGTCTTTGTTATTCTCATCATCATATGATATGTTACTCCCCCTTAGTCTATGCTTTACTCTTTCGTTAGATATAACGTTTAAGCACCATTGTCCTTTCCCTTAGTGATACCAAATCAATAAAAATCAATATAAGTATCACTTGTTTACTCCATATATTTCTCCCCCTTTTTGTCACAAAATGACAAAGGTACGAGCAAATAAAAAGAAAACCGAAAGAATGTTACAAATCTCACAAGACTTGCAAAACCTATAAGAGTCACGCACGAGGGTTCCACACATCATTTTTGATAACCAATATCAAAACTGAAACTACAAAGTAATTTTGTTTTGATATGTTACCAAGGAAACAATTGCGCGAAGCAATTTTCCCTAATATTTTAGCAAACCAAGAATCAACTAAGAACCTTAGTTCCTTTGCTAAACTGATTGTACAAATACAATCGCTTGTTCGATAAGACCAAAATCAAGATCGATATTAACTCTATTTTTCTAATCAGGCTCTAGTTATTCTCATCAATAACATATACCTTTCAATTTTAAACAAGAAAAGTACTAGGTTAGTTAACTAGCATTTCTTGTTAAGGCATTCGATTAGACTTGAATAACCGAAACCTCCACTTTGATAAGTCTAACTAAGATCAGAATTAACTTAGTTTCTCTTATCCGAAGTCGAATTGGACTAAACAATTCATCCCGAAAACTATTTTGTTAAGCCATAAATAATTCATACAAACCAAGTAAATCAACTTGCATAATTATTTACCTAAACCGTAAGCAATTGAAACAACATAGGCATTAAAGTACCGCAATTGCACCGAAATTTTGTAAGCCTAAACAATTGATACCAAAAAATAAAGCATGATCACAATAGTTTTTCTTAACCGGAAACAATTGAATCAAACACACATCCATACACAAATAATGGAAGAAAATATCAATTGCACCGAAATTTTGTTAAGCAAAAGCAATAAATATATGCAATAAAATCAGGCTTTTCTTAAACAGGAAAACAATTAACTAACAAAGTTGTTAGCGCATAGCTCGGTTGAACCCACCAAGTGTTGGTATGTCAAGTTTGGTTGTCACATTTTAGTGAATCAAAACTCATTTAAAGAGTCGCTTGATTATATACTAGAGTCAACTTCGTAAAGGTTAGCTTGAAAGTGTTAGGATATGAGACTTACAAGTATTACATGAAGACTTGAAGAATGTGAAGAAGTATGGAGCTACAACGACAACATCATCCTTCCTCTCGAGGTTAGTAATATTTGACTTGAACTATTTCTTTCCCTAGCGTATCTTTCAAGTCGTGCATATTGAAAACATAACTGCGAAGCTGTGTATGAAACTCTAGTTAGACATAGTATTAAGGAATACAATATGAGTTTTATTGCTTAACCATTAAACTTTGTATATAATACATCGACATGATCATATGAATGCTATTATGATTATGTATGGGTATGAGTGAAGATTTCATCCTAGGAAACAATGTTTTACATTCGTCTAAAGGAAGTAAGTTCATAAACTTGTTTTGTGAATCGAAAGGGAAATCGCTAGGCTTATTGGTATTGTTCTTCATTGCAAATCTATTTTGAAGTACCAATATGTGTGTTTAATATAACCGCTCATAAACTTGTTTATGTATCTTGGTAAAACTATTCATAAGGCCTGACTTATGTATTGGTATGACTTTTATTAGTGAAACCGATCTTAGGTAATCACCTCTTTTATTGGTATGATCGATGCCTTGTAAATAACAACTTTTATCTAGTCATTGGGGAACCGATCCTAGTAAGAGGTGCAATAAATTTGCAAGAGGGAATCGATCCTTGTAAGATGTGAAACACGTTTTTAGTAGATGGGGGAACCGATCCTATGAACATGTGCAACAAGTTTGTAGTTTTGGGGGAACCGATCCTATGGACATGTGCAACCGAATACAAGTAGTTACCATAAGTTGTGGGGAACCGATCCTAGTACCTAGTCAACCGAATTTTAGTAACTAGCGTGACTATGCATAGTACTCACATGGAGGAAGAACCGAACTTGTTTTGGTAGAACCATGAAACCCATAATTAGTGATTTGATAGGATAATCAATCACATAGTTTTTGGAATTTAGACGAACCAATTCTAAACTTGTTTGGAAGTGTGTAAAATCGTTTCCAAGATTGTAAGTGTGGCAAATTGTTTCCAAGATTGTAAGTATGAAAAAAGACTTGCAAAGTAAATATGTCGACATACTTTGAACATGTGCAGTAACTCTTATCATTAATTGTTCAAAGATATTCCTTAATAGCTAAAGGAGAATCCCGGGATCAAAATAAATTGAGAATATTTTAATTAAGGTTTCTTAGTTTTTATATGTTATTTAATCTCCAACAATTAAATGCATATCCTTAGAAAAATAATAATTAGTAATGTGCATTTACTGATTTTCCTTAGAAAACTAATCCTCAGAGCCAGCAAATCTACCTAGTTGTGTTGTTACTGGTGGAGACTCCTATTTGGAGAGAAAAGTAACCTAATTAGACGAAATCTCTTACGGCCGCTCAGTTTAAAGACTTCTTTGGGATTGAGAAGCTCTATTAGTACTGTTGGTGGGAAACTAGATAATTGTAGTTTATTATCAGTTTTCGATTGAGTTGATTGACTAACGGTTATTGAAATTTGATTGCACCTAGTTTGTTTATGCTTGAGAATATTCTCTTCTGATATAAGATTCACTCAAACTAGATCAAAGTTTCGACGGGGATCTTTAGACTGTTTGTAGATCTAAAGACGTCTTGTGATAATCCAACATTAACAGACTCCGTTCTGTGTGTGATTGATCACAAGAGATTCAAGTTGATTGTGTGCAGGTGCTGATTGAAGATTAAAGAAGATTTGAAGACAAGAAGACTTTTTGGGTTCATAATCTTTGGTGTGCATAATACTTGTTTCGTCTTGAAAGGGATCCAACTATAATCGTTTTATATTTGTGATAGATTGGATTGATTAGTTTAGTAGATCGGCAGCAATACACTTCTTTGTGATTAATAGTATTGATTGCAAATTCTAACAATTACTTCGGTAGTTGTTGAGATATTGATCTAAGGACATGACAAAGGATTTTATTGGTTAAACGGAAGAGCCTTTGTCAAACTCATATCATGTTGTTTGAAAAGTGTTGTCGCCGAACAGATTTGTTGTTCTTTTACTGCTTGGAATACGAACCAAAATAATTGTCCAAGTGCGTGACTTATTAACAAGTTGGAGGCGCAGGGATACTGAGGAAACTAGGTGAACTATAGGTTTAGTTGCTTGCTCTCAACTATACGAAGTTGGTTTGATTTTGTATAGCGGCTTAATTTTGAGAGTATTCAATTCTGGACTAGCTCTCGGGGTTTTTCCTGCATTTGCGGTTTCCTCGTTAACAAAATCTTTCTGTGGCATTTACTTTTATTTTCCGCAATTATAATTGTTTTTATTATAATTTAAAGTAAATTATACAAACGTTAATTCCTATTTTACTTGATAAACAATCCCTAGAGTTTGGTTAAGTCCGAACCTATTATCAAGTAAACATACTTCGTTGTTGTATTGTCTCGATCTTGTATCCATAGTCAATCACACAAGTTATCTTGTTGTCGTATTGTCTCGATCTCGTATCCATAGAAGATCATACGAAGTGTGAACCGATTAGTTGTATTGTCTCCACTCAGTCTATAGACAATCGCTTTCGAAGAAAGGACTTATAAGTGGAAAAGTTTTAGATTGAGGTATATTTTGGTACCCTCGTCTTTTCAAAAGTCGTTACCTCAAATTCCGCATCCTCTTCTCCATTAATGTTTGCATCTTCCCAGGGAGAATTGATACCAAAATATCACTATGTTGTCATCCTCTTGCAAGACAAAAGAACAACAACAACTAACCTTTACCATAGAAAGGTTGAAAATGGTTTTAACTTATGTATAGCAAAAGTTGAAACCCCGAAACACATATGCTTTTATGTTAAACCAAACTATTCAACATATTGTGACTTTTTCACATATTGTTTCAATCAGAATCCCTCATGATCCTTTGATAAAGCCTACCAACATGGGCTAGGACTTTATCCTGCTAAATCAAAAATTCACCCAAACCATAAGGGTTCACACAATATGAGATCGAATATCAAGGTTGTGAAAACCGAAATCAAACATCCCATAAACATATATAGCAATAATATAAAACATTCAAGCACAGGCTATGTAAACGAAAAACTATCACAAGAAAAATTATAAACTAATAATTTTATTCATAATAATAGTTTTATTCATAATATACCTTACACAATTATTGAAAGAAATAAAAAACTGATGTATATTATCTTTGATTAAGTATTACATCAAATAACTTAATCTCTAGTGGTGTTCTTGTTGTTCACTGAGGTTTCTTCAGTGCTCAAACTTTTAAAGCATGTATCAAGAGACTTGTCTGCAACCACTTTCTGTTTTTCGAGACCTGTAATTTGAAGCTTCAAGTCTCCAAGTTCACTTTTCATCTCTTTTATTTTAACTTTTAGTCCACCCCGATCTTGAACCAAAGTAAAGAGATTTCCTACGAGTTCTTCAAACCCATGCATAACTTCACGCATACCATCTGTGGGAAACCACTTAGTAAGATCTGAATCATTGAGAGAAAAAAGACATGACTCATCTTGAGATTGATCAGAGTTAGGATCGGAAGCGATTCTTGAGACAATCTTCATGATTCTTCGTTTTGAGACAAAACCTTGACAGTTTCTCACCTTTCGTTCTTCCCATTTATTACTCCTTGTAATACTGCGAGTTATAGGAGAAGATTTTTCTTATTTTGATGAGAATATATATATATCTAGTATTTAGAAAAAAATAGGGTTTCTGAAACTATACGACATATTTTCGAACTTCTCTTTTTATTGAAAGGAAGATATTCTCTGAATATCTCTTATTACTGAAAATAGAAGTTGCCATGAATATGTGCCCTTGATTTTATGTGCTTTTCCCATCTAATAATTACGAGCGCGGAAGAGGATGAGAGTGCACAATTTTGATACAACTAAGTTGTATTGGAGTAAGATTTTTCTAGCTTACAACGAGTATCAGAACCATAGTTCATGTTTCTCCTTGGGAATTTCTGCCCAAAATATTTTCTCCCAAGATAATGATCTTTTCTAACTCTAGAGATATGATCATGTGGAGAAGATGTACTGATGTGAGAATTTTCAGGGATAGTTAAATCTCTCTTAATTCTATCAATGAGATTTTCATAGGATTTTCTCATTCTAAGGATTTCCTTATGATGCACATCGGCATGATTATCTGAAACAATTATGGGAAGTTCCTGATTGTTTCCTTTGGCAGAGATTATCTCTTTCCCTTTCTTCTGGAGTTGTTCATCCAAAACAAGAATTGTTTCGATATGGGTGAGGAGGAACCTTTTTCCATAAGAGATTATCAACTCTTTCCTTTGATTCTTTTGAGTTGATCTTATAGGGTAGTGGCATATTATGTTTTCCTAATGAGGAATGGTCTTTCAGTTTTCTAAGACAAGAAACTTCCTTCAAGATTTTTACGACGGTGTATTGAAGAAGAATAAGTTTCCTGTCAAGTGACTGAAAGTTGTATTCCTTAAGATCACGTTCACGGAATCGGTTCAAAGTTTCCTTTGGACAAGATTTCGTCTGATCATCAGTAGATGTAGAAGATGGTTTCTCATCCTATTTTGACTTGATGTAGTTAGGAAAACTACCATCATCTTAATCTGTTTCAGATGTGACTAAACCGGTTTTATCACAGTCTGTAAAAGTCGAGCAAGTACTTTTAGTTTCCTCAAAATCATAAGAAATCACAACTGTTAGAGCACTGCTCGGTCGAACTCGCATGAGCATGTTTGTCAATGTTAGTGATCAAAATTATAAGTCTTGATTTATAGTCTACTATATCTAAGTCTCGGACTAGGATAAAAAGTGTAGTTGAACTCAAGAACTCGATGGCGATCATCATACAAGACGAAGGACTATTCAAGGAACTGATGGAACTTCATCGACTAAAAGGTATGTGGAGACTTGAACTTATCTATCACTCAAAAGTCAATCTACTATATCTCCTATCTTGAGACAAAAGTCGTTTTGCTATATAGACTTTGATTATACACATTTTCTTTTTGGAACCGAGTTTATCTCGCTTATCTATTTCTCGAAATACGTGTTGGTAAGCTTTCTCTTTGGCCAAGTTCATCTTTACCTAGTGACGAAAGTCATGTTATGTTTCAATCACTTTGAAAATGGCTTTGACTAAAAATTGTTTGTGAATAACTATATAACGTCCTCTAACAATGTTTCAATGATTGAAATGAGAGTTTAGATTATATAACCACTATTAGATATAAGCATTGTGTGGAAACACATATATGTATAAGTCCTTATTCCTTGAACCAAAGTATGCGTACTTTGTTGATCAGGAAAACCGGAACAAGAGTTATGAGCTCACTCCGCGAACTGGCGAAGGTTTTAATCCCGAGAATATCTGCTGGAGTTTGTGAACTCCTTCCGGGAACTTAAGTCCACGAACTTGAGTTGGATATATCTAAAGAAAATTATCTGTGAACTTATATTTATATAAACTAAGGAATGCAAATTGCAAACCGTGGCTACAAAGTTCATGAATCGATTCGAGTGAATCAAATCGTTTTTGCTTCGATTGTGTCTTGTATAGTTATATAAGATTTATACAATTGAAAAACTCTCTAACTAGTTCATTTGAGTCATTTGAACTAGTTATGGTGAAGAAGAATATGGTTGATATGAAAGTGCTCATATGGCTAACCATTTGGTTAACTACTGTTGAACCAACAAATGTACATGTTTGGGTACGGTTACACAAACCTAAAATCGTGCATTTTATTTGTGTGTAACAAGCTAAGTTTTCGATCTAACGGTTGAAAGATATTAGCTAGAATCTAATCAGGTTTTCATCAAACAATGAACATTGAATGCTTTGTTACTAAGCTAACATTGATTGCAAACCCTGATTTGAAAGACTATATAAGGGAGAACTCTAGCAACTGGGAAACCTAATCCCCACACCTCTTGTGTGATACTAGTTGTATTATCTAGAGTCGATTCTCCTTTAACCTTATGTTTCTTCTTGTAAACTAGGTTAACGACTTAAATACTTCATTGGGATTACGAAGCCAGACCGATACTACTTTCTCGTAGTTGTGTGATCTGATCTTGCATATTCTATCGTGTTGAGTACAAACGTAACGATTGGCTTGAGATTAATGTCTCTGATAGGCAAGATATAAAAGTAGTCATAAATATCTCCGTCTCATCATTTTTGATTCCACAATATCTTCTTTCGCCGCGTCGATTAAGATTATTGTGAGGTGATTGATAATACTAGGTTGTTCTTCGGGAGTATAAGTCCGGGTTATCAATTGGTTCCTGTTCACCTTGATTTATCAAAAAACGGAACAAAATTTGTAGGTATTTCTGTGGGAGACAAATTTATCTATTACCGTAGACTTTTCTGTGTGATACAAATTTGTTTATTAAAGTCTTCGACTTTTGGTCGCATCAACTCTTATTTGTGGGTGAGATCAGCTAAGGGAATCAAGTGCGTAGTATCCTGCTAGGATCAGAGACGTAAGTAGCGCAACTGTACCTTGGATCAATGTGAGATTGATTGGGGTTCAACTACAGTCCAGACCGAAGTTAGTTTGTAGTAGGCTAGTGTCTGTAGCGGCTTAATACAGTGTGTGTTCAATCTGGACTAGGTCCCGGGGTTTTTCTGCATTTGCGGTTTCTTCGTTAACAAAATTCTGATGTCTGTGTTATTTCTTTTCCGCATTATATTTTGTTATATAATTGAAATATCACAGGTTGTGCGTTAGAATCAATCAATTGTAAATCCGACCTTTGATTGTTGATTGAAATTGATTGATACTTGAACATTGGTCTTTGGTACCATTCAAGTGATTTCTCTTGTATTTAATTAGACTCAAAAATTACTATTTTCTTGAGTAAGAATTGAATCGAGAAAGAGAGATATAACTCTTTGATATACCTTATTAAGATTGAGTCTAGTCGATTCTCTTGAAAGTATATTGGAGTTAGTCCATACAGATTGCTAATCGAAATATTGGTTGTGGTTGTTGTACCTCGCTTTTTCAATTGGTATCAGAGCAGGCAAACATGTTTGAAGACCTTACAAGTCTGTGTTTGTGGCAATCTGAGTCTGAGGACATAATCTCTTCTCCGGCATATACTTATACCAAGATGTCTTCTAAAGCTTTTAACTATGCCAAATTTCTTGGAATACCTCAAAAGATTACTCCGTAGATGATTCTTCCGAATCCTGAGGTAGAAAGGTTGTTCTATCAGATGTTGACATCTCTCCTTCCGATGAGACATTTGACACTATGGATAAAGCTGAAATGGATCTCACCAGAAGTTCAAAAATTCTATTGAGGCAATTGATTTTCAGGATCATGCTCATCTTATTGATGAATTTGAAAAGTCTCTTGATCGAGAACGTGAACTCTATAACATGATTGAGTACTTCTCTAACAATATTGAAAAACTTCTCCATGAAACTACTCTACAGCGAGAAAAGATTAGTGTTCTTGAGGATATTGTCAAGGAAGACTCAATCATAGAAAACGTTTGATCGAGACGCATTATCAGACCTTAACAGACTTCGTGTCGAAAAAGAGAAACTAGATGCATCTCTTATTCTAGCCCATGAACAGTAAAGATCCTTGGAAAAGGAAAACTCTGTCTTAAGGAGAAATGCTTATGTACCAACTAATTCTCGTGAATTACAGCACATGAAAAAATGTCCTCCAGAAGAAGGTTGTTTCAAGAAGGATTTACGTGGCTTACAATCCTCTCATTTGGCTATGAAGTTAAAACAGGTGCCAGTTATTGGTTCTCCTTCACGAACCTGTACTTTCTGTGGTAAAAAGAATCACTATGCTATTCATTGTTTTGTCATAAGGAAACAAATCTCGAAACTTTATAATTTGCTTCTTTCTACTATCAATGGAGTAAATAGTCTACCGACTTCAGCAGTGAATCTCGTGCCCATAGAAAACCAGAAATCTTATAAAAATGATCTCTACTCTAGAAATCATCATAGGGGACAAGCTCATCTCAATGGTATAAATTATTGTGCCAATAATGAACACATTCCCTGTGCTTATAAGAATGAATCATGTAAATCTAAGCCTAGAAAATGGATCCCTGTCTATTCTGATCCTCTTGAACCAATTTCAAGAGGTCCTAGACTTAGTCCTCAGAGAAAGCCTTCTGACGGATATGTTAAACAAGCTGTGTCTTACTCTTCTGGGATGAGTGTCAACCGAAGAAAGGCAAAGAACACAAAGATCAAGTTGTGAGATGATATGTACAACTCCTTTCTCAATAGTGAGATTATCTCTCAGTCTACCACCTGATGTCAGGTATTCTTTTCCTTGTTTCTAGTTTGAGAGGTGCAAGGATAATGGTTGAGAAATGCTCAAGTATGTTGTATATTATTTTCTGTTTATGTTTTTGTGCTAACCGGTCCACAAACGTTCGCGTTCTCCTCTTGTGAGTTCATAGGTTTTCCAAAACAAGAGTTTCCTTCTCCTGGTTACATACACATATATATTACTCTATATTATGTTTTTTCATCCCTAACAAAAAATTATATGGAGAACTCTGCAAAATCTCAAGAGATTGTGCATCTTGATATGGAGGAAGACACTCAAGGACGTGAATCAATTCAAGAGCTGGTTCTTAAGAAGATGCTTGAAAGAAAGGATCACAACTCCTGGATTGATGATTCCGTCAAGGATTTAACTCGTTTTCAAAACAATTCAAAGGTCGAGTTTGCAAATCTTCAACTGCAGATAAACCAACTCTTAGATGGCCAGGCCAGAATCCTTGCTAATCATAATGTTCTGATACGGAATCAAAAGAAGCTCATCATGGACCCCGTCAAGGCTAGACAGCTTGCTCGGGTTGTTGATCGTAAAGTTGGTGTTCTAACTTACGAACATGGTGTATCTACAGTCAATAGGGTAAAGGAAATCAGTGACACCTTCTTTGATAGATTCATTGAAAGATATGAGGTTCTCAATGAACTCTGATTTTATTTTATTTGCCTAGTAAATCTTCTATTTTCTTGTTTTGTTTAGAAGAATAACTAGAGTTTGGAATAGCCATTATTGTGATTACACATAGATATGTCCAACGTTTTCATCTTCATGTGTTTTAAGTTTATTTGTTTAAATTGTAAAAGTGATTGGAAGATGATTTTTGCAGTATTAATATTTATGGTTTTATATATTGCAATTTGTTATGGGATATGTGTGTTTGCGTCCGCGAACTGTGGTTGTCCCATACCTTGTCAAAAGTGAAGTCTTTCATATGTCGATATGCATGTATTGATAAAAGAATGAATGGACTTTTGACATCACAAAAGTTTGAAGTCTATTATGTCATTATTGATGAAAGATAGGATGAACTTTTGTTGACAAGGATTATGTCTATTGTATGTCATTGTGCGAATAGTGATGGAAAATAGAATGAATCCTTGTATATTCCGCAGTAGTGATCTTCCCTGATCCATATTTTTTATGTATTACTGTGAGGCTCCGTAAGTTCTCTTATGTCGAGCATGATCAATTAAATTCATCATTTTTTGTGGTTAATTTGGTTGTATATTTCCGATTAGATTAATTATGGGTTCTCTTGTGATTAATCTAATTGAGTATTTTAGGATTCAAATTCATATTCGTATGTGATTTGTTATGTCCAAAGAAATCCTTCTTTTCTTTTGAAATTAAGGTCGCTCTTGTTGTTCTTTCAGGAATGACATTATATGGGGGAGAGTTCTTAATTGAACTTGCGCTTAATTGCCAAATCTTTGTGGGGAGTGCGGCTGTGGAATATTATAGGGTTTATCTTGTATCTTTATAAACTCCTTGATGAATGCATTTAGCTTCGGATTTATAATTGCATATAAACAAGTTGATATATGCTTTCTTTTGGTCATGAAATTCCTCTTTTGGAAATTTCATTAGGATCCCGTTTTCGTACCTTTGCCAATTTTATTGACAAAAAGCGGGAGAATTAATATGTAGTTCACACTATAAATACATATGGTTTTCAGATCATTATGTAACGGAGAGTGGTTTCCATGTGAGATGGAGTATTGACTAAGGGGGAGTGATACATATCACCGTAGTATTCTTGATGAGTGCCAAATATTGCATATTTATACACCTTTTTATTGGCAATTAACTCATCTTTTGTGCTTTAAAATCATATGTTATCCCAAATTTGGAGTTTTCACTGTTTTCAAGAATAAATACTTGTACTAATTAATTTTGTGTTTTTAGGTACTAAATAAAACTTGGATGATTTGAGAAGCTAAAAGAGCATAGGGATGGTGGCTAGCGACTACAAAAGAGACAATGCAAAGCTCTCGCGAAAAGGCCGTGAAGCGCGAAGGAACAACGCGTAAAGATCTTCTGCAATCCATTTGCAATCGCTCCGCAATCCGATTGCAAAGCCTAAACCGAGTCATGGGCTTGGTAGAGAAACCAGAACCCAAACCCATGATCCAAGTCCGTCTCCACACCTGAAGCATCGGATTTGATACAGCTTCTTAACATCCCACTCGATATATCAAGTTTTGATACAACTGCCTAACACCCTAGACCCCTATCTCTTTTCCCTATCGAGCAGAACCTTCATTTCTCATTACTCCGTCTGCAGAACCACCAGTACCACCTCCTTCATCTCAATTTCTTCCCCTTAATCTTCCCCACCATATCTGCACACAACCATATTAATTAACATCAATTGAATCTCTAATATCTATCTCTCTCACCCTTATCTTCTTTCTTATCAAGAATAGTAAACCTAGAAGCTAGGTTTGAGAGTGATAGGTTAGGTTTATCCTCAACAGTGGATGAAACATCAAATTAATGAATTTCAGAGACGAATTGAAGACGAAAAACGCGTTTTAGTGAGTGGGTCTTCATTTAATTTCCGAATTGAAGGTGAATGGAGTGAAATTATGTATAAATAGGGATGAGAATTGTGATGTAAATCCCATGCCCAGATTAGCCGGTGCACCAAGCAGTAATTCATGTTTGATTTTGTTATCTCCATGATGTTTTAATTTCATAGTTAGGGTTTAGATGAAACCATTAATCTATTTCCAAGTTTAATTCAAGTTCTGGTAGTGTTCTTGTTATACTGAAATGTTTTGGATAAATATAATATGAGCCTTCAACATTTTTCTCTCACAGTGTATGCCATGTATCCATTGTAGTTTGAATAATAGTATGTTGATTGTGCTACAACTCGTGCTTAACTGATTATTGTTCGATTCCTTGAATAGTTGTGCCTTAATCAAACAGTTAGTGCTTCGGAGGGACACCTTAGTTGCGATTAGAATATCCATATCAGGATTTTTTACTCATCTAAGTGATTGATCTGCAGTTAGTTGTTTTGTGAGAGGGAAACTAATACTATGATTAGATAATTATCTTAGTGATACTAAACCATCCTCCTAAAACCACCCTTTGATATGCAGCAGACTAGAATCTTCACTGCTATCTAGATAGTCGGCAGAGCCTAGAAGTTAACCGATGTCTATACAAGGGACAAGAGTAGTATTGAAACTGGATTAACTTAGTATAGGTTAAGAGGTGGATTCGACTACCCTAGCACCAGCCGTTTCGTCAAACAAAACCCCTTGTTGTTACTCTCTCATTGAATCAGTATAGTAAGACCATAAGCTTCACGTTACACCCACCTTGTCCCTGAGGATCAACCTGTATTTGCACCTTACACAATTGACATTGTGCACTTGCAGTCATTGTAGGTATCTTTATTAGCCTACCAAGTTTTTGGCGCCGCTTCCGGGGACTCAGTAGCGGTGTAATTGTTTCTGTGGTACTTCTTTACTGATTTTTGTTATTATTTGTGCATATGTGTTTGATTAGTGTTAGCTGGAGTTTTAGTTTTTCAGTCAACTGCATCATTATATTTACTAAATTTTGTTAAAAGCCTTCAATTAGTATAATCTGTAGTTTTCAATTTTCTGTTATTGCATTCTATTCTGTAGCATGTGCATCTCAGGCTGTAACTTAGTAGCATTTCCAGTTTGTAGTTCACTCTCATCTATAGTTTTTCTATTGTATTGTAGTTTAGTCAGTCCATTTGTTCGTACATATTTGCATCTATTTTGGTTCTAGCTTTCTTAGTTTAATACATATTGCATTCTGTAGCTGTCATTGTAGTTTAACTATTTAAATTTTAATCTACTTGTATATACACTGCATCTTAGTTCTCCACTGCCAGTTTTAATTTTTAATTTCTCATGTGTTATAGCGTAATATTAGCATTAATTTAATCCATTTGTGTATATATCTTACATCCTGTTAAACTGTAGTTTTAAGTTTCAGTCATCTCATTTCATTCTGCATTCTTTTAGTTTTTGTTAGTCAGTTTACTTTATATCATATCATGTATCTAATCATCTCTGCAAATCCAATCCATTCCCGGTGAAGTTTAATCTGTAGCTAGTTGCATTCTGTAGTGTAGTTTGAACACTTGTAGGTTTTCAGTTGTTTTCAACCTTTGCGGTTTATAGGTGAACACAAGCTGTAGTTGCTCATTAATTATACTTCTCATAAATTGTTGCATCAGTGAAATTACAGTTCACTTAATCTGTGTCAAGAATTGAAAATTTTCTTAGTATAACTGAAATTTGTGCAGTTTTATAAGTCATATTTGTTGGTCATAGACAACTAAAGTGGGATCATCTGAAACCATTGTCAAACTGTAACTTCTTTACAGTCAATTACATTCAGTATCGAGAATTCCTTGTATGTGCTATCATTGTACAATTCTGGGAACTGAGATTTTCTGTTGAGCCACCAGGTGCCTGCGATTTCCGCTGTGCAAACCAAAGGAAAAGGCGGAACAGGATTAACGTGCATATACCCGGTTTATACCGGCGGTATCATTCTCAACCTTTAAATCTCTGATAATTCCAATGATCGGTTGTGAACCTGTAACTCCATTGATTCTCTGAACCTTGCGTGATCTATCTTAAGTGATACCCATGTTTGCCTGCTAACCTAGCTTCCAGAATGAACACTGTCCAATCCCTGCAACATAGAGTATCTATTTAAGCAATCCTGAGGTATCTAGATAAAATTTTCTCAGACTGAAAGTGCCATCTCTGTTTGTGCATCTGTCAACTTCTGGAATGTTGAGAACTTTATGCATGCTTGCATAGTCTAGATACCCTTTCGCATAAGGCCCTGATTTGCACATTGATGCTTATCTGATTAATACAACTTGTTGAGTCTGTGTGCATATTTCTGTGTATCTACTCCGTTTCCACAAGCTTTGCTTCCCTGGTTTGTTCACCTACTGAATTAGTTGTGTTCTGTATACTATCTAGTCTCTACAGCATTTTGATCCTAAGTGCATGAATTATCTTTGGATTTCCGTAGCATTGCGCATTGCTTAGTTGTCTAACCAGAACAGGTTGATTGTTGCTCTGCCTTGACTGATTTCCATGAATGATTACTGAACTAGTTTCTTTGCATAGCATTATCGAATCCTACAACATAAGGTTTGTCTGAGCATGATTCTGTGATTTATGTATAACATCTTTGCTCGCTGAACTTGTCATTTCGTTGTGCTTATCCCAGTCTCTGAAATATTGTGTCTGCATACAACTCTGAATTTGTTTGACATTTTTATGAGCATCATCTCTGGCTTGAGTTTGTTGTTGTGGGCCTCTGCAACATGTTGAATGGTGTGTCCCCTAGGCCGTGGTAGTGGTTCTGTGACCAAACTAATTGTCTAGCTAGCCCTCACCAACACTGACCATATGAAATTACATCTCCAGTTGTCGACACCCTGTCCAAGTTGAGACAATGGGCGATATTTTCGATCGACCCCATACTCTCCATGAGTACATGTCTCCCATCAGAATAATTCAGACATCATGTATTGTCTCACCTCAAATTGATTTTCCATTTTGGTCTGCAACTAGGGATGAGATTTCATCGCACAAATACATTAGAGAACCTGCACAAGAGCATGTTTCGTGTTATGAGTTTCCAGTAGACCATGATGTCAATAGTTATAGGGATTATCATTATGATAATTTTCATAGACCTGAGCCTCAATATACAGACCCTAATGACTATTCACACATGTATCATCCACCATCAGGGAATGTTGAACAATTTTGTACTCCCATGAGCCCTTATATGCAATCTGTGATGGAAAACCTTAAACTGATTGAACAAAATAATGCCAGATTTGAATTACAAGCACTGCATGATCATCCATATAGAAACACATCTGAATTTTCCTTCGGCAGTGAACCTCATGCTCAACCATGTACTGAATATCCATATGAAACAAGGATACCCACTATTGAAGACTCCCCTTCCATTGAACAACTTAATATGATATTAAGGATGAATCTGATTCATTTACAAAATATAGGAAGGGAGGAATTTCAAGATGAAATGTTTGTTTGTCCTAATGAAATAAATTGTGAAAATAGCGTGTCTAGTCTTACTCGTGCAACTGATATTGCATATGAACCTATTTTAGAAACAAATGAATGGACTGGAAATACTATGATTTTTGATGGTATAAACTACTCATGTTACGATGATGATGATGATAATGATTTAGAAGAATATATCCACTCTGAAAATATTGTTATGAAATCTTTTGTTTCTGAGACATCAGGCCCCATTGCTGTGACTTTGACAAATGATGTTTCTTCTGATTTTTTTATTCGTAACACTGAATTGCTGGATGATGTGGCTACTGATTTAGATATTGTGCAGTTGAACTGTGAAAGGGAGCATAATACACATCTTGTGCCTGATAGGTTTGATATGTCTAATTCCCTGCCTAGGTCACACTGTGATGTTTCTTCTGATTTTTATATGCATGAGACTGAACCTTTTATGGATGATGATTCTGATCTGGGGATTCATGACTTGTTTTATGAATGTGAGAATAATATACCTGTTTCTGTCTTAGGGAGAGTATGTGATGGTACTAATGATCTTATACATGAAAACAACTTAGTTGTACCTACCTCCCTGCCTAGGTCACACTGTAATGTTTCTTCTGATTTGCCTATGCATGAGACTAAAATTTTGGACGATTATGATCTATGGCTTGTTAGTTTGTTCAATGACTGTGAGCATGATTCTGCATTACTTGTTTCTGACTAGGAAAATACTAGGTTGCATAATGAAACTTTTGAGCTTAAAAATGAATGTAACTTAGACGTGTCTAGCTCCCTGCCCATGTCACAAACTGATAACCTTGCAACCAACCTAGATTATGTTTGTAAAGAAATTATAAAACCGACTTTTGTAAGAGTTCCTAATCTAGGATTGGAACTGTGTGCTTCTCAAATCCTTTTGGACCATTTTACAGCTAAATATAATGTTTTTGAGGAGCCACAGTTGAAATGCATAACTCTGCATGTTCCTAAGAAAGTCCATTTTGGACAGAGCATTTCCAAGAATTATGAAAACCGAATATGTGCATTTATGAATATCTTGAGAATATTTTCGGTTTTGGAAATTCCTTGGTGTCCAAACTTCCTTGTCTATAAATACACGAAGTTTTCCTTTCTAGAAAACTAATCCTTCATAACAGCAGACTTATTCTTTTGTCTTTGTTACTGGTGTAGCCACCTACCGGAGAGGAGAGTAATCTAATTAGGTGAAATCTCTTACGGCCACTCGTTTTAAAGTCTTCTTTGGGATTGAGAAGCTCTAGCGCGACCCGTTGGTGGGAAACTAGATAATTGCGGTTTATCTTTGTTTTCGATTGATTTAATTGACTAACGGTGGTTGAAATCTGATTGCACCTAGTTTGTTTATTCTTGAGAATCTTCTCTTCTGATATAAGATTCACTCAAACTAGTTCAGATTTTCGACAGGGATTTTTAGACTTTTGTTAGTTCTAAAGACGATCTTATGATAATCCATTGTTAACAGACTCCATTCTGTGCGTGGTTGATCACAAGAGATTCAAGTGATTGTGTGCAGGTGTTTATTGAAGATTTGACTTGGGTTTTATAATCTTTGGTGTGCACAATACTTGTTTGGGTAAAAGAGGATCCAATTAATAATCGTTTTATCCTTGTGGTAGATTGGATTGATTAATTGAGTAGATCGACATCAACAAGGTTCTTCGGATTAAAGGTGTTGTTGTCTTAATCTTAATCGATTACCTTTGGGTGATTGAACATAAGATAGATCTAGACCCGATGAATGAGTTTATGTTGAGATAAACGGAAGAGCATTTGTCCGACTCGTATGACTTGGTTGAATAGAGTTAATACCAAACAAATTTCGTGTTCCTTTACTGTTTGGAATACGAACCAAAGGGATTGTTCCAAGTACGTGACTTATTCATAAGTCGGAGGCGTGGGAATACAGACGGAACTAGGTGAACTATAGGGTTAGTTACTTGGTCTCAACAATACAAAGTTAAGTGTAATTTTGTGTAGCGGCTTAATCCTGAGAGTATTCAATTCTGGACTAGGTCCCGGGTTTTTCTGTATTTGCGGTTTCCTCGTTAACAAAATCTTGTTGTGTCATTTACTTTTATTTTCTGTATTATAATTGTTTTATTATAATTAAAGTAAATTACACAAACGTTAAATCATATTTACTTGATAAGCAATCCTATTGTTTTTGGTTAAGTATGAACCTTTATATCAAGTAAACATACTTCATTGTTGTATTGTCTCGATCTCGGATCCATAGACGATCACACGAAGTGTGAACCGATTAGTTGTATCGTCTCGACTCAGTCCATAGACAATCACTTTCGGAGAAAGGACTTATAAGTAGGAATAGTTTTACCTTGAGGTATATTTGGGTACCCTTGCCTTTTCAATTGGTATCAGAGCAGGCAAACACGAAAAGATATAATAATCTGTGTTTGGTGCCATCCAACCTATAAAAATTGAATCTAATGAATTCAGTTAACGTAAATCAAGACATCAAGAGTTATGAATTAACACTTGATGATGGCATCTACGATTAAATATCTGAAGAAATCATCTCTAGAGATTCTACGAGACAAGTTAATCTTGTTAATAATGTAGAAACCGATGACGACTAGAAAATACGTCTACAAGAAGGGTTAGATAAAATTTCCGATGAGTATGACTCAGATTTTGAACAAGAAGTAGAAGTGGATAGCTTAGAATACTCTAAACTGCTGGAACCTTTGAAAAATGAAAAGCTGAGAACTTCGGATTTTCTTGGTTTTATGACTCCTCTTTGTCGTGAGAACAAGAAATTGAAGAAGGTTTTTCAAGGTTATTATATTGGTTTCCAAAACCATGATTATCTTCTTAAAGATCGTACAAACGATCTAAATTCTAAGAAATTAGAATGTGAAAATCTTCGAAGAAAACGGTTTTTGTCGGAAAATAAACGTGCTGAATCGGAAGCAATGTTTAATTCTCGACAAGTACAGGGTCTTGAAGAAAAAGACAGTGCTAGTCTCTCTCAAACAAAATTGTTAGAGAAAGAGCGTGATGTTGCTCTAGAAAAAATTCACTTGTTGGAAGAGAAAGTTGTTGAATCTGATGCAAGAATTAACTCTCAACAAAAGAGTTTTGAAGAGAAAGAAGGTGTATATCTCTCACGAGAAAAACACCTTGAGGCTGATATATCCGGTTCTCTTGATAAAATCAAGACGTTGGAAGAAGAAAATTTGAAACTGAAAAAATCCAATGAAAGCTCAAACAAGTTAACCTCAATGTTAGAAGCAAGTAGAAATCATCGTGATACAAGAGGATTGGGATATAAGGGAATAGATGCTTCAAATATTAACAAAGAGGTAAAATTTGTTAAAGCTAAAAATTCTTCTCAATCATACGCTTCCACTAATGTCAAGAAAGCAACAACGTTGAACACGGAAAAGAAGAAGAAGAAGAAGAAGAAGAAGAAAACTCGTCGAGCTCCAATGCAAGAGGATCCACAAAAAGGTAACATTAAAACTCATACTTCGTATATTTATACTAATCATTGTTATTATTGTGGAAATAAAGGACACTTGCAATGGGGATGCAAAGTTCGTAAGATGCAAGATGCACTTTCTTTTGTATCAAACGAATTGGCTAAGTTTTCTCCTCATAAGAACTCAGATCGTTATTGTCCTAAGTCAGGCAAAAGAATTATTATAATGATAGTTCAAATTTTGCATATCACTCGACAAGGTCATCTAATAAAAGACCTGAATATAGAAAGATAGATAACTTTGTAAATGCAAAGACAGGATCTGATGTTCCAAATTGGAGAAAGGGTGTTTCGCAAAATATTCAAAAGGGCGATGATCCTAATGGTATTGTGAAGGAGAAAGCTGCTCCTGCGAAACCCAACTCTAAATGGGTCCCTAAGTCCTCCATAGCCAAGAAGGTACCAAAATTTAGTCACAAGAATGACTCTCAGCTGTTAATTGTTGGTGACAATAATTACAAGAGTCTTCTTGAAAGGCTAAGGAATGACATTATGTCTGAAATTTCTTGTTCTAGTAAAGGTTGTGATAATGACACTCTACATCAAAAGTCAAAAAAGAAAAACAAGAGATGGAACAAGATAAAACAAACCAAGCAAGAGGTCAAGAATGATGATTCCGTCTTAGTCACTCGTGACGAACAAGACAAGGATCAACTCAACACAACCTAGTTGTGTTAGAATGTGCATGCTCACCATTAGTGCTCAATATTTTTAAAAGGTGAGGAAGCACATGAAAAACTGAGCACATGATCTCTCGGTTATTATATGACTAATTAACATCTTTAGGAGATTTCTTTTCTTCTATACTCATACATTCTCTTTCTATATTCGCGGTTTTGATAGAAACGGTAATTGTGAGTTTATGATTTTTATATCTAATGATCATATATGTGTAGCTCTTGTTTTTACGGTTAAAACGAGCCAAAAATCACTGAATTCGGACATCGTATGCAAAAGTTATATCGAAAACAGTTTAGTGTTATGATCTGTCACAAATAACTCTTGGGAACCGATCCTAGTACCCTGTCATAGTGAGGGAACCGATCCTAGTACCCTGTCATAGTGAGGGAACCGATCCTAGTACCATGTCATGGTGAGGGAACCGATCCTAGTGAGAGGTCCCCTTACGAAGAAGTGTAAAAACTGTTTTACGCATAACTTCTTCGTCCGAACTAGGAATGACCTCATTCTTTATGCGTTGGTTTCGTAATTCAATTTACTAAAATATTGAGGTAATTTAAATACCTTATTTTATGTTGATTATTTATGGTGTATTGCAAATTGATTTATGGGATGTTTGATTTCGATTTTACTACCTTAATATTCGATCTCATATATTGTGAACCCTCATGGTTTGGGTGACTTTTTGATTTAGAGGGATTAAGTTCTAGCCCTAGTAGGTAGGCTTTATCAAAGGATTATGAGGGGTTCTAATAGAAACAGTATGTGAAAAAGTCACAATATGTTGAATCGGTTTTTGGTTTAGCATAAAAGCATATGTGTTTCGACGGTTTTTAACTTTTGCTTGCAATGGTTAAAACCGGTTTTCAACCTTTATCTGGTAAAGGTTGAAATGTGTTGTTATTATTTTGTTTACGCATAAGGATTACAATGTGGTGATATTTCGATAACAATTCTCCCTGGACGAAGATGCTATCATATTGGAGAAGTGGATGCGAAATTTGAGGTAACAATCTTGTTAGTTAATTGTTTTCCTGTTTAAGAAAAGACTGAGTTTATATTATATATATTTGTTGTTTTTGCTTAAAATTTTTTAGGTTCAATTGATATTTATTCCATGATGTGTGTGTGGATGTGTGTTTCAATTGGTTCCTGTTAAGAAAAACTATTGTTATCTTGCTTTATTGTGTGGTATCAATCGTTTAGGCTTACAAAATTTCGGTACAATTGATGTGTGTGTGATTCAATTGGTTCTGGTTAAGAAAAACTATTGTTATCTTGCTTTTGTATAGTTTCAACGGTTTAGGCTTACAAAATTACGGTGCAATTGCGGTGCTTTTAATGTCTATGTTGTTTCAATTGCTTCCGGTTGAGGTGAATAGTTATGCAAGTTGATTTATGCTGGTTTGTATGAATTATTTATGGCTTAACGAAATAATATGTGTACGGGATGAGTTGTTTAGTCCAATTCGATTCCGGATAAGAAACTAAGTTAATTCTGATCTTAGTTTGTCTTATCGAAGTGAGGTTTCGGTTATTCAAGTCTAATCGAATGCCTAAACAAGGAAATGCTAGTTAAATAACCTAGTATTTGGTTTGTTTAAATTGAAAGGTCTAAGTTTATGGATAATTAGAACCTGGTGAGAAAAATGGAGTTAATCTTTATTTTGGTCTTATCGGATTAAGCGGTTGTTTTTGAACAATCGGTTTAGCAAAGGAACTAATGTGATTAGTTGTTTTTGGTTTGCTAAACTAAATGCGAAAAATTGTTTCGGGAAATTGTTTCCTTGGTAACATATCAAAATAATACTACTTATAGATTCGGTTTTGATATT